>NC_073745.1:194304499-194604499 GCF_029784135.1 Toxorhynchites rutilus septentrionalis | reverse complement strand
CATTGAGTACGTTGACAATAGAACATTGAGTACGTTGACAATATCGAAAATGCAATGAAGGAACTCAATTCGAAAGCAATTGTTCTCGAAGTCCTACGTCAAGTTTCCGTCCGTGCCTCTAGGCTCAGACCCTTCTACTTTCTATTTCCAATGGTACTAGCAATGATATAGTTTCAAGACCGTGTGTTTTATGATGCACCATATTTCGGTTACAATATGGTTTCAACTTTGAAATGTCTGAACTGCGCATAATATGGTGGAGTTATGGTAAAACAATTTTTACCGTTTTCTCGCAAGTGCGTCGAATGGACTTATGGGGTTTCTAAAACAAATGATTGATTTCCATTGTCCTTACTTAACCTTGATTGAACCCCCAAAACTTTGTGACACTAGAGTGGATTTGATTTTTTTTGTACGGATTTTATTGCATGATTCCGTGGAGATTCCCTTCAAGAAAGTCGTCTTTCATTTTCACTAAAAATGATCCAAGGCTAAATCTACGTATATCTCAATACATGAATTATGATAATTGATGTCCTTAAACACGAAATCAAACAAAACTGTTTCAATTAATTTCTACTCTTTAGATGCGAATGGAACAAATTGCAACGGAAGAAAAACCAAACCACAAAAATGTCAAAGCAACACTCTTCGCCAATGTCTGATGGAACGGATGCGCGAAAGGCTCCATTAGTTCTGGAAAGCAACAAAAAACCCGAAAATGTTTTCAATTTTGACACATCCTCTTTAAACGATAAGAAACTTTTAACATATAAAAATATTTCAGAACATGACACTGCAGAGAAGCTATCCACAGAACCTCTCAATATTATCGAAAATGAACTATATTCACTAATGGACAAAGAAAGCAGTTGTTTTGAACCGGGGGCTGAAAAAGTCACCGCACTTCCAGGGGAAAACGGTAATGTTTGTACCAATGCATGTAAATGTAAAGTAGACATCCTGGAGCATACCCAAATGGAGAAGAATGAATGTAGCATCAAAATAAACGGCTGTGAATGTAGCGAAAAAAAGATAGTCCTAGAAAGACCCAATGCAGTGGAGAATATATGTTATCACAGTGAGCAAGTCATAGAAAATATAATCTCCAGCGAACAACTCATAGAATTCGCTAGACAAATAGCTGTTGGAATGGTGGGAATGGAAATATCTTTATTATTGTTTTATATTTAATCATATCTTTGAAACATGATACTGCAGGAATTCCTTGCGCACAATAAAGTCGTTCATCGAGATTTAGCGGCTAGAAACGTGTTAGTTTGTGCAAACAGGACAGTTAGAATATCTGATTTTGGGTAAGTGCTTCTTCTGTGATATTATCGCGCGGAGCTTTGTCCCAAATGCTTACATTCTCACGTTCACACCCTTTAACAATCTCGTTTTCAGGTTAAGCAGAGACGTTTATCAAGAAAATTTGTACCGTAAATCCGGGAGAGGAAAGTTGCCCATCAAATGGCTCGCATTGGAATCATTAACACACCAAATATATACATCTCAAAGTGATGTGTGGTCATACGGTATCTTACTGTACGAGATATGTACCTTGGGCGGAAATCCTTACCCACTGCTGTCCACCGGTGAATTGATAGCTGAACTCAAAAAACACTATCGCATGGAAAAGCCTTCGGGTTGTAGCGAGGAGCTGTGCGTATTGATATTATATTCACAATCTTGTTTTTAAGAGACAATTTATTCCACAGGTATGGACTGATGTTATCCTGCTGGAATGCCCTACCGATCGAAAGGCCAAACTTTTCGAGTATCCAGAGAAGACTTGAAGAACTCGCAAAGTTAAGTTCAGAACGGAATGAGCCTGTAATTAACTTGGATGCCAGTATCATGTCAGAAAGGTGCGTACTGAAATCGAAACGTTATTGCTATATCACTAATTTATCTGATAGCACCAAAGTGATTTTTTTTCTCTTTTCCATGCAGTGCAGAGAACGCAACGAAGGCGAATTTATACTTAAAACCGGTTGAGTATTAGGGAGACAGGGCGCCATGATTCACCTTTGCAATAGAAATTAAAGTAACTCTTAACTGTATGTTTGAATGGAACATATATCGTCGTTCAACAGACTAATTGTATAGAATATTTGTCATCATAAACCAACGGAATAAAAATCCATCTTTTTCTTCCTGGATTCACCAATAAAATGTTCTCTTTTTTCACATACTTGGGTACTTACAAACTAAGTTTTTCAAATGAAACGTTCCAAATGGACTGCATACTGCCGCTACTGGAAGCCAATGTACCTTCATTTGTGCTTCGATAGAGTCGTATTTCTGATCAAGCCGATGAGGTATGAAACAAGAAAGGAAATAAATATTAATCATAAAAATGAATGATCATGAAACAAATGAATACTGAAAGAAATTCCATTCCATTTTTCTCTTTGAGCTTCCGATTCCAATATTCGCTAGATTTGAAAAAGACAATCATTTTACACTCACCTTCCCATATTAGCGTTGATATAGTGGAATCCAACTACTAGCAGGAAAAGGAACACTCCCAAAACATTGCAGAACACGGCCAATTGGACATCCGAAATCATGTTTGCTAAAATGGAAAAAATACAACATAAAAATGCAAAAATTATTTCTAATGCTTCTAAAATTTACACAAGTCAAAATTGTCTATTATTTTGTGAACTACAGTCTCTCAAATTTATTTTTCTATTTATGATTTGAAATCCAGTCTTAGCAAAAAAGATAATTAACAAGCTATAGTATCCATCCATTCTCTATGTTATAATTAATACCAACAATTGTACCTACAAATCAAATTTGAACTTATAATCCCAATCATGTTTGAATAATATTACATTTTCCGGTTACGATTTAGTTGCAAACAATCGACAACACCGGTATTTTTTGTATATGTTGTCGAAACATTAAACAAAGTACACGTCAGCCGTTTAAATATGCATCGAAAACTCTAATTCTAGATATGAAATTCGAAAGTTTATTATAAAACAATTTTTATCAAATACTTACCGTTTCAAAGAGCGTTTCTTAGACCAATTTGTGCTGAATAGTTAAACGAAAATACAATTTTACGGAATGGACACGGCTCGAAGTATCTAAACATACGCAAATATGACATGTAAGCAAAACGTCACCGTTGTCTCAAATCGCGTTGACGGCAGGGGTTAGACATCAATTGAATATAGGCTACCCAAAATCAAAATCAATATGGCGTCATTTGTTTATCAACATATCATTTACGAGGATTGAAATCGAAAAATGCACTGCTTTATTCTAACTGCATGAGCGATTTTCATATTTCGGTTTCACATGGAGGTGTTCACATTTAACATGGAGTTTAAAGTCAGCCACTATTCGACTATATAACCGGACCGAGTTGTAAACAACAGTAATTGATTGAACCAAAATGTCAGTGAACCGCAGCAATATTGGGTACACTGGCAATATGAGGAATTTGACGTTTTAGTCGTACCCCTGGTTGACGGCGGAATGGTGTCGACATCTGGATACGACATTAGTTTGTATGAGACCAACTATTCTCTATCAGATTAGTCAGCCCTAAGGCAGTTTCAAATTGCTCAAATTTGTATGAAATTTTTTTCTTGGCGTTATTTACCTACTACAAGTACGTTGTTGTGATCCTAATTTAAACTGTTTTGTATGAGTTTTCAGATATTCTCACCAAAACTTACCATTATAATATAAAAATATCTTTAGACACAATTTTTGTATGACATTTTTCACTACTTGCAATCAATAGTGATTTTCATTTACATAGAGTACTAATTTGATTTGGGAGAAATAATTTTCATTTATAGTTTTTATTTTGAAAGTGTGTTCATTTCTTCTGCAAACCCTTATTGTCATGCCCACTCCTCCATTTCGTAATACGAAGCTCAATGCCGTCAACGCGGAATCTAGGGATGGCAAACCCGTCAAACGTGCATGAAACGTTTCAATTCGCTTCATCACACAGGGTGTCAGGTTGAGATTCAGCGCCAATGTTATGATCAATATCACGAAATATGATGGGCCTGATTCTCGAATACACTTCGAATACACTTCACGGTGGAAACGGAATGAAACGTATCCGCGATGACAACGGTACGGTATCGACATCTGGATACGAGATTAGTTTCCCACTAAACTTATCATTATAATATCAAATTATCTTCAGATGAAATTTTTGTATGAGATTATTATATCAGATGAAGAAAACAAAGTTTTCCACTCTCATTGAATACCAGTTTGATACGAAGAAGTTAATTTTCATTAATGATTTTTTATTTGAAAAGTACTCATTCTGCCTGAAAACTCATTATTATCTTCGACACTTCACTAACTCGTAAAACGTAGTTCAATGGCGTGACGTTTATTTCGTTTCCACCGTGAAATGTATTCCAGAATCAGGCCCGATAGCTCGTAGACGACAATATTGATCATGTACAATGTAAATCATATTGGCAGTCGAAATTGTTGCATTATGTGCGATTCACATGGAACGTTACGGAAATTAAACGTCCACGTTCCGTCAACGTCTCCATCAAGCAGCACCATATCGCGTCAAATATCAATCGAATGATTTATTTTATGTTAATCATAGTGTCGACACCTACAACAGTTTTAAATTGCAACCAGTCTTCGGAATGTAACGCGGTGCTGATGTGCAACTTTTTTTTTGTATCCAGTTGAACTCTCACTCCTTGCGCACACCTGCGCCCGGATGAATCAACGCGCACCGAAACATAGTTGAAATGTTTTGTTGTCCCAATTTTAAAGCGCGCTCGAATCTGGTTTGTCTGCTTTGCTTTCTCTGTTGAGGTGGTTGGTATGGGGGCGCGCTGTTGTTTTGACGTAGGACTACGTCTAATCGGAAGATATAGGGGGTGAAATGGAAATCTAGGCACTGAACAAGTAGGAAAAAATGCGCTTATAACTCGAGCATTTCTCAATAGATCGCAAAGGTTTTTGCATCAATTGATAGGAAATATATCTACGCATCTATCATAACGAATAACATTTCATTTTTCTTGAGATAAATAATTGAATAATTGTGAAATATCAAGCATTGTCAAAATGCACTATGTGCCCATTTTTGATTGGTCCATTTTGTGCTCCTCAAATCGTACCGACCAAAACGGGCAACCAGAGCAGCAGCGAAATAGAATGAAGCACGATTGGAAAGGAAAAAGAAAAAAATGAACGAAACATTGGTCGCAGTCTCACACATGCGTAATTCTCGAGCCAGCCAGTCAGCTTAAAAATCCTCGCTCCGCTGCCGTAACGATCATTCTCATTCAAACCGTACACCACATCGGTTCGCATCACAACACATCAACAAACCAAGCCAAGCAGCCATGTCTGGACATGGTAAAGGAGGAAAAGTGAAGGGAAAGGCAAAATCCCGCTCGAACCGTGTTGATCTGGAGTTCCCCGCAAGGGTAGCTAGGCCGAGCGCGTTAGTACCAGTGCACCAGTCCACCTAGCCGGCTTTATATAGTTTCGGCCGCCGAAGTGATCGAGTTAGCTAGCAAAGCTGCTCGCGACGATAAGAAAACCCGCATTCGGAACAGAACACATTCGGTTCGGTGGACATCAAGACAACAGGCAGTTGCAGCGAGTGGCGAGTGGCAAACGCAATCGCAAAACGGCATCAGGTAGCAGAAGAAAAAAGTTTGTTCTTTATACAAACTGCTTTGGTGGCAAATCCAGAACAAGGCGGCATCGAGGGCGTTCGAAATGGTTTTTTTCAAAACCACGAGTACTAAGTTTTCTAAATTGGAACCATTCCATAAAACAAGGCGCTTTTCAGGGCCATTAAACCTTCCAAAAAAGAGTTTAGGAAATACAGTTCAATGCTTTCTAAAACATTATCCAAAATAATAATAAAACACAAATTGAATTTTTCATAATTTGTTTGCCAGGATCTGATGAGTATGTGAATTTGGCAGTTGTTCTGAGCTTATTGATAGTTGGGGACTTTCCTGATTATTCAATTTTCACCAATTCTTAAATTGTTTTCAGATTGAAAGTACAGTAATTTACAATTAGTTCGACATTTAGCTAATTGGACGGACATGTAATGCGACTTATTTAGTTGGACATTTTTGTAAACATAGAGATCCAAATTATGACCCCACATTTTAAGTCGACACTGTACCACTGTCATCGCAAATGTTCAATTACAGGTTAAAATTACCTCCAATCCGATAGTGAGTGGTGGTAATGCGACGTGCCATTGAATGTAATATGTCACAAGCTGGATGGGAAGAAATTTTCCAACTGTGAAAGCTGTGGCGAGTGGCAAATGCAATCGCTAAACAGAAAGGTTTAGCCGAAAAAGATGGGGATATCGAGTGATAACAAAACAATAAACTCTTTAGATTGAAGATAATTTTGTGATCCTGAAAAGGACCCTTTTTAGCCTGCATGTGAATCCAACGAGCGAACAAATCGTAATGAATGTATTTTTTTGCCATCGCTCCCTTTTAACGCTCATTCGTTCGTCTCGTTGGACTCGCCCCTCTGGCTGAGTCTGCCGATTTGTCTCTATCCTGTGAGTGGTACCGCTAGAGTATAAAACACGCGGACCCCAAAAAAATATCTTATTTTCTTTCAAACCGTAAACCCGTGTGGTTGTACGGCATCGGCATCGTGGACGTAACAAAGGAGGACAAGTTAAGGGAAAGGCATAGTCCCACTCGATCCGTGCAGGTGTGCAGTACCAGTATAACTAACAGCGATTATAGAGTTTCGGCCGTCGGAGTGCTCGAGTTGGCTTGCAAAGCTGCTCACGACAATCAGAAAACCCGCATCAACAACAGAGCAGCTTCGTTTAGGCGCTCATCAAGGCAACAATTAGTTTCAGTGAGTGGCAAAGTGTTTCTCTGGCACGTCGCATTAAATGTAATTTACTGAACAACATGTCACAAGCTGGATGGGAAGAAATTTTCCAACTGTGAAAGCTGTGGCGAGTGGCAAACGCAATAGCTAAACAGGAAGGTTTAACCGAACAAGATGGGAATATCGAGTGATAACAAAAACACAACACCAAAGGTTCTTTTCAGAACCATCAACATATTCATTGTTACGGACCCAATTTAGATAGCAAGGCCGGCCAATAAACAAAATAATGTTATTGAAGTGCAAACGAGCGCATAGAAAATTTATAGCCCAATGAATCACCAGATACGGCCATGTGATTCATCCCTTTCTTATTTTTCTTTTCCTTTTGTATAGCTTCAGACAAGCGGTGCATGACGCACCAGAAAGTAGGGACAAACAAATAAACAAATCTGTGACCCGCACGATCCTCTGAATAGATCGTATTACTCATAGTGTAGCGCAGGCATACAAGATAGGAAATCACGTGTTCATTTGAGACCGTGAGCAGGCAGCATAGACAGATAAGGCGCCTGGAATACACAAAGACAACAAGGCACCAGGCGAAAGATTATTGCTGGTAATAAGCCTGGCCTCGCCCATTATCGAATATACGAAGGGCTATAAACAAAAATAACATTTTAAGCCGACGATGAGTAATAAACTTTCTAAATTGTACCCCTCTAGCGAGAGCGACAAAGGTCCGCAGAGATAAGCGGGTAGTAATAACATGTAGGGAAATAGCAGGCAGACAATCGATATGGGCTCGGTTGTCTGAGAAGGAAAGAGAGATCTCTTCTCTCCTTTATAGTTTTAACGCCTAGGAATGAATTCTTGGGTATATATACTGGGGATTCTGGCCTAGGGAGTCAGTTCAATTTCACAGTTCAAATCAAACAGTCCAATTGTTGAGTCCATTTCAAAATTCAAATCAAACAGTTCAAATCAAACAGTTCAAATCAGAAGTCTAATTCGTTAGTTCAAAATCAAAGTTCGTAGTTCAAAGTTCAATTCGTGATCCGAAAATCCACCAAGCGTTGACAACCAGGCGTCACGCATCAGAATCCGGATACACCCAAGCGTTGGCAACCAGGCGCCACGCTATAAAAGGTATAACCAAAAGGAACAAATCCCAATCCGAAAAGCAGACCATTTGCTTCGCTTCACCGGACCGCACTGGAGCCGGAAGAGGTTGAAGTTTTGTGGCTGCCCTAGCCGGGATTTGTTCACGCAAAGGGGCTTAGCCCATAAGAGACCAACCAAGTCCAGGGAAATAGATCCCTGGCTTTAATAAATTTAAACCGTGATTCTCAGGCCTCAATTGCCGACATCTAGGGAAATAAGTTCCCTAGATTAATCACGAAGCGCTCGAGAGAGGACGAGCGAAAAGTCTTGCCTTCATAGCAAGCATCTAGGGAACTCCAGTTCCTTAGATTATATTTTGGTGGCTCCAGAGAGGAGATTTAAAACTCACACCTTCGCCAAGAAAAGAACCACGATCCCTCGCGCAAGAGGAGTAAATCGGGAGGCTCAGAATCACGCCTTTTTGAAAAGACTAAGAAGTCAAGAATTGAAATTTGAACTCTCGCGCCAGAGAGTGAAATTGAACTCACGTGTATTCAAACGGGAATCACGTTGTAAGAGGAGATAAGACTTGGAACTCAAGCACTCATAGAAATTGATTTGAACACACGTGCATTCAAAAGGGAATCACGTTTATAAGAAAGAGATAAGACTTGAAAATTTAAGCACTCAAAAAAGATCTGAATTGAACTCACGTGTATTCAAGAAGGAATCACGTTAATTAAAATGGCTACATACGCATATAAAGCCAACCCTAATGGGCACTGCCGTCTGTGTACGGACAAAGACAAGAAAGAGGACATGGTCGCATGCGATGAATGCGATCGGTGGTTCCACATTTCATGTGTGGGACTCACATACCTACCCAAGAAAGATGAAAGGTGGGTATGCCCTAAGTGCATGAGCACAGAAAGGGAAATGATGGAACTGAAAGTCAAAGTCAGACAATCAGTTTCCGGAGACAGCTTGCAAGAAATTTTGCAAGAGAACAGAGCAGCAATGGAGGCTCTGGTAAAGTCCATGAGGACAACGAGATTCGAAGCTGAACCAGGTACAAGTTCAGCACACAATAATGACAGCATCGAAGGTCAAAATCAGGAGGCAGAGCCAGAATGGACTGTCTACCTAAAGCGACAAGCACTCATGAGCTTGCCAAAATATGGAGGTGCGGCCAGAGAATGGCCGAAATTTAAAAAGGCCTTTGATGAGACCACAAAACAAGGTCAATTTAACAGGCTTGAAAATTTGAATCGCCTGCAAACAGTGCTGTACGGGAACGCAGAGAGGAGCGTCCGACAGTTAATGATGGATCCAAATAATATGGACCAAATAATTGATAGACTAGAAGATAATTTCGGAAGACCCGAACTAGTCTATAAAGAACTACTAGCCGAACTCACCAATATCAAAAGGGAGAGTCGGAATTTGATTACCGAGATATCCGAAGCACTGGATAATCTCGTCTGTAATGTTTCTCTTATGGATAGAGAAGAATTCCTGATTGACCACCGATTGGTGGAAGAGATCATAAGGAAAATGCCCTACGGTCTACAGGTGAAGTGGACTGAAGAAATGTACGACGGGGCAAAGACTTTAGCTGATCTCAATGAGTGGCTGAAGCCTCATTCGAGAACCAATAGACTGCTGAATGGCACCAGCAGGCCGCAGCCGCGAGAAACAAGCAGACCGCAGCCGCGAGAAATTAACAGATCGCAGCCGCGAGACACGAGGCCTGAGCGTCGATTTAACGTAAATACGCATCAGGAAAATAGATCGACAATAATAAAACGCAATTGTGAAGCATGTCGGGGAAACCACAAACTCCTCGAATGCACCAGATTTAAGGCTATGAAGCCTGAAAAGCGAAATGAATTAGCCTTTAAGGCAAAGGTATGCTTGAGCTGTCTCGCATTTACAAACCATATGATGCGAGACTGCAAAAGAGCAAAACAATGTGGAATTAATGGATGTAAGTTCAAACATCATCCATTAATTCATAAATCTCATGAGAGAGAATCAAGTGATTCAAATCAGTCGGAAGGACAGCATAGTCCAGATACACAAGCAGATGGTGAGATACACAATCACCAACAACTAACAAAATCCAACGTATTCTACCAAATAGTTCCTGTGACGTTGAAAAATAATGACAAAATCATCAACACGTTCGCTTTCTTGGATGCGGGGTCATCACTCTCTCTAATAGACGAGGAGATTGCGAACAAGTTAGGGCTCAACGGAAGAATTGATCCGTTAATGCTAAAGTGGACGCAGAACGTCACGAGAAACGAACAAAACAGCCGTAGAGTTCAGGTACGAATCAACGGCAACAATGAAAAAGAATACGTCATGAAAGGAGTGAGAACGATAAAGAATCTCCAACTCCCAGAGCAAAGCTTCAACAAGGAGGTGATGGAGAAAAGGTATCCATACCTCAAGAATCTGCCGTTGAGCAGTTACAGCAGTATACGCCCGACGATATTAATTGGACTGAGTCACAGTCACTTGTTAATTCCATTCGAAAGGCGAATGAGAAAACCGAACGAGCCCACAGCGCTACGAACCAAACTTGGATGGTTCATGTTCGGCAACATATCGTCCAATGTGCAAGGCGGACACATCATGGTCATTCAGCAAGAAGATGAAATGAACAAGGCTTTGCAGAAATATTTCTCCACCGAAGACTTCGGCGTTAAGGTAGTCAAGAATCTACCAAAATCAGCTGAAGAAGAAAAGGCTGAACAAATTCTAAGAAGTACTATGAAATACAAGGATGGTAGATACGAAGTTGGACTTCTATGGAAAGATGAGGAAACGAAATTTCCAAATAGCTACAACAATGCAGCAAAGAGGCTGACAACGAGTGAGAGAACGTTAAAAAAAGACCCAGAGTTAAAAAAATGGGCAATAGAAACATTTGCGGATTACGAGAAGAAAGGCTACATCCGCAAACTGTCAGAGGAAGAAATTATGAAGCCGATATCAAGAGTGTATTATCTTCCACACTTTATTGTGCACAACAAAAATAAGTTGCCACCTAAACCAAGGTTGGTTTTCGATGCGGCGGCAAAGACACAAGGTGTATCGTTCAACACGGAACTGTTATCAGGGCCGGATGCTACTACGTCATTGTTCGGTGTTTTAGTAAGATTCCGAGAAGGAGCAATTGCTGTATGTGGAGACATCAAAGAGATGTTCCACCAAGTACGAATCCGAGCTGAAGATCAACACGCTCAGAGATTCTTATGGAGAGATTGTGATAGCAGTAAGAAACCTGATGTATACGTAATGCAGGTGATGACATTCGGATCAACCTGTTCACCGTCATGTGCACAAGCGGTTAAAAACCACAACGCAGAAAAATTCAGAAAATATTGTCCAGTGGCGACTGAAGCAATCATCAAGCAACACTACGTCGACGATTATTTGGATAGTTTCGAAGAGCTTGATAAGGCAGCAGAGATAGTACTACATGTTATGAAAATTCACGATCACGCGGGTTTCCACATCAGAAACTTTGTGTCAAACAGCAGAGAACTTCTGCAAAGTTTACCCTCGGAACGTGTACAAATTTCCGGAATCAAAATGTTCGAAGAAAAGGATTCAATGACAGAAAAGGTACTTGGTGTATATTGGAACACCACGTCTGACACACTCGGCTATCAAATCAAATTAGACAAGCTAGGAAGTGATGTTACACAAATGCTACGTTTACCAACAAAGAGAGAGGTACTAGCTTTCGTGATGAGTGTCTACGATCCACTTGGACTCATCTCAAATATAACTGTGCATGGAAGAATCCTCATGCAAAGGCTGCACATAGAAAATATAGATTGGGATGACGAAATTCCCGAGAAGTTGCAGTCAGACTGGCAACACTGGTTAGAAATTATTGAATCTGCTGATAGCGTAACGATACCAAGATACATCCTCGAAGAAAGAACAGGTGAAGTAGAACTACACACCTTTGTAGATGCTTCTGAGAAAGCATTTTGTGCATGTGTGTACGTAAGAAGTATATCTGGAAACACACCACACGTAAGACTTCTATCAGCAAAGTCTAGAGTAGCACCAGTCAAACCATTGAGCATACCACGCCTAGAGCTACAAGCGGCCGTGTTAGGAAGCCGATTAACCAAAACGATAATAGATGAAACGAGGTTGAAAATCGTCAGCAAAACATTTTGGAGTGATTCACAGACCGTATTGTCATGGATCAAGAGTCCAAAACGAAGAAGCGTATTTGTGATGCATCGAGTAGGTGAAATCCTGGAAGATAACAGGAAAAATGAATGGCGATGGGTGCCAACAGATGAAAATCCAGCCGATGAAGGCACAAAGGAAAAGCTAGGAAAATCACAATGGTTTGAGGGACCTGATTTCCTAAAGCTCTCAGAATCGTCATGGCCTTCCATTGAAGAGAAGGAAACAGACGAAGAGTTGAGAGAAACAGTGCTAGTTCACGAAGAACTAAGCAAACTTAGTTTCATCGATAAGTACAAGGAATACTCAGATTGGTGGAAATTGGTGAAGAACCTTTGTGTATTAAACAGGACAAAGGAAAGATTACGTCGTGGATATATTCCAGACATTGAGTACAAGGACTACCAAAGAGCTGAGAACGTGCTCTATAGAAAGATGCAATGGGAAGCATTTCCAACAGAGATGGAAACTTTATTCAATGGCGGAACAATATCGTCAGGACCATTGGTCAGTTACGCACCCTTCCTAGACGAGGCAGGGGTAATGAGAAGTGGAGGACGTTTGAAGAAAGCCATGTCAGTACCATGGACTACAAGAACGCCAATATTGCTCCCACAAAAGCATCCATATACATATTTGATCGTGAAAGCAACACACGAAAGATATTTCCACCACGGCGAAAACACCGTCATAGCAGCATTACGGCAGAAGTATTGGATACTGCATATAAGAACAGTATTAGCAAACGTCAAGAAGAATTGCAATAGGTGCAAAATACGACGTGCAACTCCGGTAGAGCCGATGATGGCAGATTTACCACATTTCCGCACAGAAGCGCATATACCTCCATTTACAAACTGCGGAGTAGATTACTTCGGACCTTTCGAAGTAGCGGTAAAGAGATCGCTCGAGAAGAGATGGGGCGTCATATTCACCTGTCTCTCAACAAGAGCAGTACATATTGAGATGGCAGAAAATCTCAGTACTGATGCGTTCATGGTCGTGTTAAGGAACTTCCAGAACCGAAGAGGAAAGGTCACCAGTATCTACAGCGACAACGGAACGAACTTCGTTGGAGCAGAGCGAGAGTTAAAGTCGCTAGTCAATGAAATCAACGAGAAGATGGGCAAAAATGAAGCAGCAAAAATGGAAATCCAGTGGAGATTCAACCCACCTTCAGCACCACATTTTGGAGGCGCTTGGGAGAGATTAATAAGAAACGTCAAAGTAGCACTAGCAGAGATCCTGAAAGTTTGGGGTAGGAGCAAGCCATCAGCAGCAACGTTGCAAGCTGCATTCATCCAAGCGGAATTTTTAGTCAACTCTCGACCGTTGACACACATACCAGTCTCCTGCATCGACGATGAAGTGTTGACGCCATTCCACGCGTTAATAGGAAGAGCAGGAGAGTATGCCCCACCGTATGCACCAACGACCAGTCAGTATGACACAGCGCAATGGAGACGCATTCAACATTATTCCAAGTTGTTTTGGAACCGATGGAAGAAGGAGTACTTACCAACTCTGTTAAAGCGTAATAAAAATACGCAGAAAGTAGAACCGATCAAAGTCAACGACATCGTCTTAATCACGGACGACGACGCACCACCAGGAAAATGGCTTAAAGGACGAGTCATCGAAACGTTTGTGGCGAGCGACGGGCAAGTTCGCCAAGCAAAGATCCAAACCGCGAAAGGTGTCCTGAAACGACCGGCAGTTAAAATTGCAGTACTGGACATTATCAAGGGAAATGATCCAGCCATCAACTAATCAGGAAGAAGACGTCAGTGCTCGCTACCAGAGCACCAATATCCGAAAGATGCAGCCAACTGATGTAAGCTCGAGTCAGAGCTAAGATGTATGATCCATGGACCAAGCATTGAAGAGGACATCCTTTGGAACCAGGCAACGTGCCGAAGAATTGAAATTTAAAAGTGTTTTTAAACTCTGTTAGAATATAAGGATGAATGTAAAATAAATGATGCTCCGAAAACATGTAAACAAATAGAGATATAAGTAACACAGGTAGCATAGGGTCCGTTCAGGAATTTTATAAATCGAACAAGTAGATTTATCAGGGCCGGAATGTTACGGACCCAATTTAGATAGCAAGGCCGGCCAATAAACAAAATAATGTTATTGAAGTGCAAACGAGCGCATAGAAAATTTATAGCCCAATGAATCACCAGATACGGCCATGTGATTCATCCCTTTCTTATTTTTCTTTTCCTTTTGTATAGCTTCAGACAAGCGGTGCATGACGCACCAGAAAGTAGGGACAAACAAATAAACAAATCTGTGACCCGCACGATCCTCTGAATAGATCGTATTACTCATAGTGTAGCGCAGGCATACAAGATAGGAAATCACGTGTTCATTTGAGACCGTGAGCAGGCAGCATAGACAGATAAGGCGCCTGGAATACACAAAGACAACAAGGCACCAGGCGAAAGATTATTGCTGGTAATAAGCCTGGCCTCGCCCATTATCGAATATACGAAGGGCTATAAACAAAAATAACATTTTAAGCCGACGATGAGTAATAAACTTTCTAAATTGTACCCCTCTAGCGAGAGCGACAAAGGTCCGCAGAGATAAGCGGGTAGTAATAACATGTAGGGAAATAGCAGGCAGACAATCGATATGGGCTCGGTTGTCTGAGAAGGAAAGAGAGATCTCTTCTCTCCTTTATAGTTTTAACGCCTAGGAATGAATTCTTGGGTATATATACTGGGGATTCTGGCCTAGGGAGTCAGTTCAATTTCACAGTTCAAATCAAACAGTCCAATTGTTGAGTCCATTTCAAAATTCAAATCAAACAGTTCAAATCAAACAGTTCAAATCAGAAGTCTAATTCGTTAGTTCAAAATCAAAGTTCGTAGTTCAAAGTTCAATTCGTGATCCGAAAATCCACCAAGCGTTGACAACCAGGCGTCACGCATCAGAATCCGGATACACCCAAGCGTTGGCAACCAGGCGCCACGCTATAAAAGGTATAACCAAAAGGAACAAATCCCAATCCGAAAAGCAGACCATTTGCTTCGCTTCACCGGACCGCACTGGAGCCGGAAGAGGTTGAAGTTTTGTGGCTGCCCTAGCCGGGATTTGTTCACGCAAAGGGGCTTAGCCCATAAGAGACCAACCAAGTCCAGGGAAATAGATCCCTGGCTTTAATAAATTTAAACCGTGATTCTCAGGCCTCAATTGCCGACATCTAGGGAAATAAGTTCCCTAGATTAATCACGAAGCGCTCGAGAGAGGACGAGCGAAAAGTCTTGCCTTCATAGCAAGCATCTAGGGAACTCCAGTTCCTTAGATTATATTCATAAAGAGTAAACAGTAAACTAATCCATTTTTCAGGTAGATAGGTAGGTATTCACGTAGGAGAAGAAAATAAAACAATATATTTAAAATATATATTTAACAAGAGCTGTCCCCTTTGTATAGTCCTACGTCACTCCGGTTATGTCCCCGACATTACCCACCCGTTTTTTTATGCTTAGCTTAGAACGAGCGGAGACAAAACGGGCGCTAGAATTTAATGTGTGTGTATATAGAATGAGGTGGGCATCACACACATCGCATGCACTTCGTACCAAAAGAGAATATGTGTTTGCGATGAACGCGTATGTTTTCTGAAGACTGATTGCAACGCCCTCTTCCGGATCAGCATGCATAGAATCAGTTCTAAATTTTGAAAGAAAAATCAATGAAAATCATTGAATTATATTATTGAAATTCCTAAAACCTGTAGTACTTATTCAACAATAATAATAGATAGATTATTTTTCTCAATTAGTCGCGAATGATTTTGACTCTGAAATTTGGAACTAAGAGATATGTTGACATAGAGAATATAATCAAAATCAATACCATACCCGAGACACAAACTCCAGACAAAAACCCAAAGACCCGTCCGTCTCCGTCAATTATTCTTTTCTACAATTCCTGCCGATCGTTTTCGTTGAACGCAATATCCTGGAAAAAAGGTAATGAAGATGGTAGAGTTTCGAGCGACATAGCGTGCGCTTCCATAACTATTTCTCAAATAGTGACGTCAGTCGTTGTGTTTATCTTTGATTGCCCACCACATCCATGTGAAAATACTATTTTCAGGAAGTAATTTATCAATTAAAAACGTTTTTTTTTAAAGTTCCCGCTGAATATGAGGTTAATGTGATAGTGTGCAGTGAATATTTGGGAAATCACGTCGAAAAAGACGGATAACAGTGATATCTCCATGTGCCATTTTCACTCCCCCACGTTTATAGAAACAAAGGAAGTTTCATTATTTTAACGTTATGAAGTGTATGTTTCGAAGGCTCTCAGTGTCGGTGCGTATGTTGTGAGAGAATAATCGCCAATTAATCAAAGTTTCACCGAAAATGTTACTGATTTCAAGAACAAAGCATACGAATGCTAGACCTTTTTACCACGTAAATAATCGTAATAAGCCACGATATAATTATCATCTGTTGAAAAACAAACAGTTGCATGATTTCATGAGAATGTTGGCTCAAAAAACCGTGAGAACTTTCAACATTGTTTCGTTTCTTCCATATACATTTTATTTTGAATGCAAATAATTACGACACGATATTTTGCTTGCCAATACAGATGTACTTCGCCTACTGCTCCACCTCTATATGTATATCTTTGCGTTGAACGTATGCTGATGGGTCGTTACGTTGCCGGTGTATGTGAATGTTTTCATAAGAACTGCATGGTAGAATAATTGAAGTAACGTGACGTGACGGGACGTGAACGTAACGTGGATATTGTTTGTGAATCGCAATTTAAGTGCGCTACACATACAACGTCCCGTCACCGTTCCATCAATTATTTTCTTGGACCTATTTTGCCGACGACAATGTTACACTGACCCAAAAAATTCCAGCTCCCGTAAGAACTTCTTTAGCACTGTGGCTACACACTCCGTGAGTAGCTGCTCATTTCGGTGTTGATTAGATTTTCGTTGAGTGAGTCACGCAGTTTGTTAACCTTGTTGTAGTTCGGTGACGTCGTCCGATACAGCTTTTACAGATCCAGGTTCAAGTTACACGTCGCTTTCTGTTCGAACTGCGCACGGTTCAAGTCCCGTGGTCGAGCACTGCCGATACAGCAACGAAATCAAATAATAAGCCATGAAACAAACGTTAAAATGTAATGTTTAAAAATGATTCAAAATAACTTACCTTTATTGTTGTTATCAGAACGGCGAAAATTGAAATAATTACAGATAGTTTTCCGCGGTTGCCAAGGAAGACAATTGTCAATAAGACAATTGAGTTACCGATAACACACAGTAAAATGTACCAATCGTTGGTAGGGATGTGTATTGCATCTGACATTTATATTACTAACGATCGGTACTATTTACAGAAAATATGTACATTCTACTAATGTTTGGCTTACCAAAAATTTGGTAGCTTATTTTAGTTATCTGTCTTCTGGGTGCACCGTTGTTGGTGAATGTGAATGTGACCATATGATTTTCATGGGAAATCAGTTGACATTGCTTTCGTTTACGAAAGACCTGAGAATATTTACACCTCAAACAAGCTCAAATTCCTCGCCAAAGAGAACGAATTTTCACCTTATTTATTCGCCAGAGCTTGATTTGACCACACACTACGGTTTTTTGTATTTTCTATTCATGTTGACAGTAGTGCCATCTGTTGTATCATTTTGCTCATGTTTGAATTTCCGAGAACGGAATCCCCACCTTTTGTCAACATGCGACGAAGCGGGAAAATAAGCATCGGTCCACTCATTCGTTAAATGTCCCTCAAAGTGTGAAGACTGAATTCAATTAAATTGTTATCCGTTCAATATTTGCGTTTCTCTTTCAACTTGTTTCAACAATCTATACTGCTTCAAAGATGGTTCGAACGAAATCAATTAAAAACTATGTATTCAAGCGAGGTATGTGTTTGTTGTGCAATTTGATGATTTGGCTATTGAATCCATTCTTTACCCAATAGACGGCCGTAAGGAGGAGGTCCATTTGGATAAGATTACATCCCGGATTCAGAAGCTCTGTTATGGCCTTAATATGGACTTCGTTAACCCGGTATGTTAGAAAGATCCCGAAAACGATTGAAACGAAAAAATTATTTTCGTAAATTGTGTTTAATTTCCTTGTCCAAAAGATTGCCATCACGCTGAAAGTTATCAACGGTCTTTACACTGGCGTGACAACACAGGAGCTGGACAATCTGGCGGCCGAAACGGCCGCAACATTGACCACAGAACATGCCGATTATGCTATTCTAGCTGCTCGATTAGCGGTATCGAATCTACACAAGGAAACTAAAAAACATTTCTCCGGTAGGTACTTATGCGGAACAGCCACATGATATGCTAAGTGTCGTTTTCAGGAAAACTCATGTTTAGGCTGAAGCTATCATTTATCTCTCAACTTGTGTTGTCATCGGCATTTCAATTTGTTCTACGAATGCATGCGATAAGCGAAAGCTTTTTGTTTGGGTTTTCACACAGCCCGCGTTCACCACTGCGGATAACGAAAACAGCTCAATTAACATATTGTTTTAATTACTTAAATAAAGCATTCTCTGAAACTGCGGATGCACGCCAGACGACGTTATGTCTAGAGATTTCCAAATTAAAAATATTTTCATTCCAGACGTAATGCATGATTTGTACTCGATGGAAAATGAACACCTGAAAATTAAATCACCCATGATCTCAGAGTTCCATTACAAGGTGATTATGGACAATGCTGAAAGACTGAACTCGGCCATTGTTTACGACAGAGATTTCGGTTATAATTACTTCGGATTTAAAACTCTCGAACGATCGTATTTACTCAAAATCAAGGGCAAAATTGTTGAACGTCCGCAGCATATGTTGATGCGGGTGTCAATCGGAATTCATGGTGAAGATATTGATGCCGCAATTGAAACATACAATCTGCTGTCGGAGAGATACTTCACCCATGCTTCTCCGACTATGTTTGCAGCGGCCACTCCTAGGCCGCAGCTGTCGTCGTGTTTCTTGTTAACTATGAGTGAGGATAGCATTGAAGGAATTTATGATACCTTGAAGAGATGTGCTTTGATTTCGAAGTCGGCCGGAGGCATTGGGTTGAATATACACTGTATTCGAGCGAAAGGAACCTATATCGCGGGCACAAACGGTATATCCAATGGGCTGGTGCCAATGTTGAGAGTTTATAACAACACTGCTAGATATGTTGATCAGGGTGGAAATAAAAGGCCGGGAGCATTTGCTGTTTACCTGGAACCGTGGCATGGAGATATATTTGAGTTTTTGGATCTGAAGAAAAACACTGGCAAAGAAGAGGTGCGAGCGAGGGATTTATTCTACGCACTTTGGATCCCTGACTTGTTTATGAAGCGTGTAGAGGCTAATGAAGAATGGAGTTTGATGTGTCCTCATGAATGTCCGGGGCTGGCGGATGCCTGGGGTGTTGAATTTGAAAAGTTGTACACATCTTACGAGGAGGCTGGACGATTCATTCGTAAAGTCAACGCTCAAGATCTGTGGTATGCGATAATTGAATCTCAAGTGGAAACTGGGGTTCCCTATATGCTATACAAAGATGCCTGCAACCGGAAAAGCAATCAACAAAATGTCGGAACTATCAAGTGCTCGAATCTTTGCACAGAAATCGTAGAATATTCGTCGAAAGATGAGATAGCAGTTTGCAATCTTGCCTCCATAGCTCTCAATATGTTTGTCAAACCAGACAAGTCTTACGACTTCCTAAAACTAAAGGATGTTGCAAAAACTGTGACAAAAAATCTTAACAAAATCATCGATGTTAACTACTACCCAGTGCCAGAAGCTAAACGGTCAAATATGCGCCACCGTCCAATAGGTATTGGTGTGCAAGGCATGGCGGACGCGTTCATCCTAATGCGTTATCCTTATGAAAGTGAAGAAGCCCAGAAGCTAAATCAACAAGTATTCGAAACCATTTACTATGGGGCATTGGAAGCCAGTTGTGAACTAGCTGAGAAAGAAGGTCCCTATGAAACATACGAAGGATGCCCGGTTAGCAAGGGGATACTGCAGTACGATATGTGGAATAAAACACCATCGGATCTCTGGGACTGGAGAGCGTTGAAGGAAAAGATTGCCAAGCATGGTGTTCGCAACTCGCTTCTGTTAGCACCGATGCCAACGGCATCAACAGCGCAAATTCTCGGAAATAATGACTCGTTCGAACCTTACACCTCCAACATATATAACCGAAGAGTGTTGTCTGGTGAATTTCAGGTGAGATAAACCGGGACACATTTTGGCAACAAATCATCATGAGTTGAAAATTTTCCTTTTTTTTCCTTTTCTCCTGCACAGATTGTAAACCATCATCTTCTTAAGGACCTCACCGAGCTGGACCTGTGGGATGAAGACATGAAGAACAAAATTATCGCTTGCAATGGTTCCATCCAAAGTATCGAGGAAATTCCTGAACACATCAGGAAGTTGTACAAGACCGTGTGGGAAATTTCGGTTAGAACCAGTATCAATATGGCCGTCGACCGGGGAGCGTTCATCGATCAGTCGCAGTCGTTCAACATTCACGTGGCGGAACCAAATTACGGCGTATTGTCTTCGATTCATTTTTACGGCTGGAAGATGGGACTCAAAACGGGAATGTACTACTTGCGCACGAAACCAGCTGCGAATGCCATCCAATTTACGGTTGATAAAAGCAAGCTTAGCCAAAACAACAGCGTAGTTGCAGCATCTCCGTCGAAAATTAATGGCAGTAGTACACAAGAGAAGTTAAATGCATCCAATGCAACGGCGGACACTTCCCAGCATCTGAACGGCTCGTATTCCGAACGAAACAAGAAGATGGCTGAGATGGTGTGTTCTTTGGAGAATAAAGACGAGTGTATGATGTGTGGTTCGTAGAAAATTTATATCGCAACATTTTTAATACATTCAAACAGATAAAGCGTTGACGCTGAAAGCTACGAGAAATAATTGTTTTAAGGTTTTATCCACAGCTCCATTTGTCCATTCGTCGTTTTTCATCTATATAGGAATTATCATCATGTTATGTAAGCATTTAGTTCATTGATTGTATTATACGTATGAATATAACCTTTTATTTCAAAACTATTTCTAAAAGGCATATTTTAAATTATTTCCATATTACTAGAGATGAAACGGATATTCGGTAACTATACGGTCGAATACCGGATATAAGAGAAAAATCAATAAAAACTAGATAAATCATATTTTTTTCAAAGTCAAATTAATATTAACTCACATTATTAAACTCTGTTGAGAGTTATTCATTCTAGGGGTAGTGGGGGCAAATTGATCACCGGCTTGTTTGGTAGTACACTCTGTCCAACTACTATAAGACTGTTGAGAAGCAAACCGAAGCAATCACTTGGAGATGATATTCATTTGAAATTTAGTAGTAGGCTTTGCGTTACAACAGTAGCTATATAAGTCTCCCTGAAATTATATTATATCTTAGAGACGAATGAACTGAAAAAGTTTAAAGTCTCTATAATACAATACCATTACCATTACCATATTATATCTCTTTTGCCAATAAACCTTTGCTACGTTAACACTTCAACTCATTAGGTTGTGGACCCAGTTACGTGGTAACCATAGCAACGTGGTTTGTTTGGCGTAGTTCAACACGCGAAGATTTTTTTTTTCACGCGCAAGGTGAAAAAATTCGGTACGGTTGTTCGGTTCGAAGTAAGTTCAGTTACGGAATTTCGGACGGATTCTGACAGCTGGAAGCGGAATGGAGGAGGAAAGAACGCAGCGAGTCTACCTTTTTGACGGAACTAATTTTTCAAATTGGAGATTCAGGATGGAAGCCTATCTTGAAGAGTTGGGATTGATGCGCTGTATCCCGAAGAGCCTGGAACAAGAGGAGTTTTTCCCCGATTTGGAAGCGGACTCGGCGGCACTGAAAACGCAGAAGGAGCAACAGCGTGAAAAACGGAAGTAGCAGGATGCGAAGTGCAAGTCCATCCTCATTCACAAAATCGCGGATTCGCACCTCGATTTCATCAAGGGGAAGACCACGCCGAAGGAAATTTGGTTCACGTTGGAGCGTTTGTTCGAGAAGAAAGGCGTCGCTGGCATCTTTTATCTGTTGAAGCAAATGTCCGTGATGCGGTACGACGAAAGTCGCCCTTTAAAATCGTGATGGAGACTACTGCACGCCACAGCAAAATGGCATTGCGGGGCGTATTAACCGAACCATCATGGAACGATCTCGAGCAATGTTGGACGATTCCGGGTTCAAACGGCACATGTGGAACGAGGCTGTACTAGCAGCAGTGTACGCAATCAACAGAAGTCCAACGTCGGCGTTAGAAGAACCGGTGACCCCCTTCGAGAAGTGGTATGGACATAGGCCGAATGTGTCGAAGATCCGTGTGTTTGGCAGCAAAGCATTCGTTCACATTCCGAAGGAGAAAAGAAGCAAGCTGGACGACAATAGCAAGGTGTGCTATTTCGTTGGATATGCCGTCAACGGGTATCGGTTGTGGGACTCGAAAAAGCGAAATAATTTTGTATCCCGCGACGTAGTGGTGGAAGAAAGCAAGCCTGAAAAGTCACCAGTCTACACGTCGGACCATCTGGTGTCCGATAAGGACGAAACACACATTAACGAAGAACAAGAATCAGAAAAAAAAAAGATGAAGCCAGAGCATTGCGGCGCGGTAATAGGAATTGGAAACAGTCACAAAAATTAGCTGACTATCATCTGCTCGGAACGTTTGCCCTGAATGCGGAAACTTATTGTCAAAATCTCCCGGATATCATCGACGAGGCGAAGGAGCGAGACGATTGGCCGGAGTGGAAACTGGCAATCATCGATGAATTGAAGTCACTAGAGAAGAATAACACTTGGGAGCTGGTTGACCCTTCCCAGTGGCTGTCGTGCTTTGCCATGCAAATGGGTCTTCAAGATCAAGTACAACGACGATGATACGGTGAACAAGTACAAGTCACGATTGGTTGCAAAGGGGTGTTCCCAACGGCACGAACTGGATTACCAGGAAACATATGCGGCAGAAGTTCGAATGAGCACCGTTCGAACGTTGTTTTCTGTCGCTGTTCAGCGGGGTAGCATATTCATCAAATGGACGTGCGGACCGCCTTTTTGAACGGAACGCTGTCGGAGACGGTCTACATGCGGCAACCCCCAGGATTTGAGAGGGATAAGAAAACAAAATTCTGCAAGCTCAACAAATCGCTGTATGGGTTGAAGCAGGCACCAAGGAGCTGGAATGAGCGGTTCAACAAGTTTATGGAGAAGCTCTTGTTTCAACGGTCGAAGTATGATAGCTGCCTCTACACACAAACGGGAAGGAAGTTGCAGATTTATATCGTTCCGTACGTGGACGATATTATCCTTGCGTCCACTTCGTTGGAGGAGCTAATTCGAGTCAAGCGGATGCTGTCTGACGAGATTGACATGACGGATCTTCAAGATCTGAACTACTTCTTGGGCCTGCGGATCGAGAACAACAGAACAACAGATTTATGTCGACCCATACGTGGACGATATTATTCTTGCGTCCACTTCGTTGGAGGAGCTAATTCGAGTCAAGCGGATGCTGTCTGACGAGATTGACATGACGGATCTTCAAGATCTGAACTACTTCTTGGGCCTGCGGATCGAGGAACAACAGGATCGAGAACAACAGGAACGGTTTGGCATGGAGTCGTGCAAACCATCTTCAACGCCACTGGAGCCAAATGCGAAACTGGAGCAGCTTCGCGATGGCCAGGAATCGTACAAGTGTCCCTATCGTGAGCTGACGGGATGTCTTACGTATCTCATGCTGGCGACTCGTCCAGACATCTGTGCCACGGTAAATCTTCTCAGCCGGTACCAGAACGCACCATCGGAGGAACATTGGAAGGCCCTCAAACGAGTTTTGCGCTACCTTCGAGAGACGAAGGATTTTTCTCGTAAAGAGAAGAGCAGTCCGCTATTTGGATTCGCGGACGCAGATTGGGGGAGCGATGTCAACGATAGGAGGTCTACATCTGGATTCTGCCTCAAAATGTTCGGTAATACGGTAACATGCGTTACCGACAAGCAAGCAACAGTGTCACTATCCTCAATCGAGGCGGAATATGTGGCGCTGAGTCAAGCAGCATGCGAGACAATTTGGCTTCGTAACCTCGCAACGGAGTTTGGAGTTGTCCTGAAGTCACCTTTCATCATCTACGAGGACAATCAATCCTGCATCCAGATTGCGAATGAACCAAGGGACCAGAAACGTCTCAAGCACATCGACATCCGGTACAACTTTGTACGAGAGCGCATCGAAAATCAAGAAATCGAGCTGCGGTACATTCCAACTGAAAATCAGGTCGCTGACATTCTCACCAAGGGTCTTCCGGCAGAGAGCTTCAAGAAGCATCGTCACACGCTTGGTTTGAGAGGGGGTGTTGAGAAGCAAACCGAAGCAATCACTTGGAGATGATATTCATTTGAAATGTAGTAGTAGGCTTTGCGTTACAACAGTAGCTCTATAAGTCTCTCTGAAATTATATTCTATCTCTTTTGCCAATAAACCTTTGCTACTTCAACACTTCAACTCATTAAAGACCACCCTGATTCTATTTCGTTGCAACACAAACAGTTAGAATTTCAACAAGATACATTCATACATTGTTGAATGCTTAGAATAAAGTATATTTAACGTCAAATTCGTTCACAAGAGTTGTTTGTTTATTTATTGTGCTTAAATATGATAATTCCAGCTGTCCAGTTTCTATAAGACCATTCCAAAATTCATAAGTATTATCAATGAAAAACTCAAAACGATCGGCCGATTTACATGTCAATAATTGCCATTTCGGCTAATAATCTGGAAAATTCGTGTTGGAATACTATTTACCAAATGTTGCTGAACGATTTTCTCGATATTTTTTTCCACGTTTCCGGAATTGTGACCATTTGCTCTTCAATCGTGGTGTACCGTTTTGCCTCAGTGTAGATTCTGCGTACAAGGATCCCCCTAAGATTTTCAACAGGATTCAAATCTGGAGAGCGAGCCGACCAGTCCAAAAAAGTTTTCGGTTCTTAATCCATTGCTTAGTTACCTTGTTGATATGAATATGATATGATATGTGATTTTTTGTGACGATTTCTAGGCAGAAACGATAGGAGAGAGGATTCCAGAACATGTATGTAATCCTTGAATGATGTGAAAGCTATCTTGAGCTTTCCGTTTGCACAGAATCCCGCCCAAACCATGCCCGAGCCTCCACCAAAATTTCTGGTTGAAAAATACAGTTCCTTCTTCCGTAAATCACGCCAGTACTCGTTGAAACCATCTACTCGTTGCTTCATTCCTCCTGAGACCACATTTAGGCGACTTCTTCAGGGGGCGGCTGTGCTCATGCACTTCACGAGTCTTCAACGCTGATTATTGTTGATCCTACCCTTTTTCTCTGTATTTTTATTCACAATTGGTTATTCTACACTGCGCTTATGTCCAATGTCCACAGCTATTCTCGTGGGGTATGCGCCGGTTTGATGACATCCTCCTAGACGCTCGCTCCGTCGAAACGACCCTCACAGTGATCAGTTTACCCATCGAGACGTGTACCGATTAGGAATTGCCCTCCAACATGACGCGCACTCCGTCACAGCTGCTCTCGTGGGGTGCCATCCGTTAGAGCAGTCCTCGCCAGTGTTGCCACACGTACAGATTTATCTGGAAAGGTATAGTTTTTTTTTCATTATTTTTTGTTCAGATACTGTACGGTACAGATTTTCGTCAAAAAGTAAAAAAAGTTGGTACAGATTTTCGCACAGAGTGCAAACCACGTCTGACACGTTCGCTCAGTTGGAGCATAGTCACCATAAACTTCCACCAAAATGCGATGACTTTCCGCAGCTTTTTTATTCATATTGAAGTAATGAAGTAACACTCCCCGCAAAAACACTCTCGTTGGTACGAAATTCGACGTATTCGAAGTGGCAAAAAACTATGTTGTTTACGCTTCAACTTTTTGACACATACTGAAAAAGATGCGCAAAAACACTCTCGTTGCCACAAAATTTGACAGCGATAGCATCCCAACGAATGTCTGGAATAATAATCAAGTTACGTGATCTGTTGTAAATCCGAAGAAGCTTACAGGTACACCTAATAATTCTATCGTTCAGAATAAAAAAAAACCCCTAACATTTTGCGAGAAGTAAAATTGAATTATAATGTATAATATAATATAATTATTTAATTTCAGTATCTCATTTAATTTAATTGATAGGAATTGACATGGACATGTTAAGTTGCATTAATTTCAACGTCAGAAGGAGAAATCTGCGTAACCACGAATTTCTCCGCCTTCCAACTGCACGAACTAATTACTCTCACCATGAGCCGTCGTCTTAGACAAGCTCAAACGTTATAAGGTTAAGACAATTAGTTAAGTAGTTAGTATCATTAGGGTTCAATGTCAACCTGTTGATAAATACAGTTAACTCTCCCTAACTCGATATCCAAAGGGACCATCGAGTTAGGGAGGTATCGAGATACAGAACATTTTTTCCTAATTTTTTTTATGTCTCAAATTGTCATATACTAGGGTAAGTGTCCCAATTATGGTATGAATTTGAATTTTTGATTCATTCCCTTAAAGTGAAAAAACACCTTTCTCATATAAAAAAAATATTTTTTCCAGAATCTTTCAGGAGGTGATAGACGGTTATATTTCACGAAAAAAATCCTTCTACGCATATGTTGGAATTTCAACGATGACAGACTTATAGAACTTTTTCTTTGTTTCGGATTCTGTTGGCTCAAACTGACTACATTGAACAGTATGCTACGTAATCCGATTTTGTTGCTTTCATTTGAAAGATGAGAAAATTTAGTACAGGATATTGTAGTGGAACATCTAAATTAGTGGATTAAACATTTTTGAAGTGGAAAATTTAAAAGTTTTTTTTATATTTGTAATTATTAATTTTATCCTAAAAATTCATACTAAACTTGATTGTTTCTATCAATTAAATTAAAGCTCTCTAACCTCTCTACAATTTGTTCTTTGACGCCCAACTTCTATCTCTCTTAATTTCGCTACAATATCGATATAAACAATTCCTGATGAAGATTCAATCAAAATCTTCAAAAATCGCGATTTTTAACCCACTGTACTTATAAAAGCCACTTAAATTTCACCTTAATGCTGAAAGGTTAATTTTTTTTCTTGAAATTATTCATATTTGAATTATAAAAAAAACTTTTTTTTCAAACTGTATACAATCAAGTCCTAAATTTTACATAATCGAATCATGTATAATCGAGTCCGACTTGCATGAGGCACTAGGTTAACAAAGAAAATATTGATTAAGTATGTTACTCAAACTGAATTATAACTATCACGCAGGAACTGTTCAATCACAAAGAAATGTTCGAATAGTTTCACAGGAACATTTTCAGTTGATTTCAATATTCCGGACATATTCTTCAGGTTTGATTAAACGTTCGAATTAACATCTCAATAGAACTACTATCTTCAGTGTTTTTCTCAGGTTTTTCAACACTTTCCAGTATATCGGTATCTGGCATCAGATCACAGCAAATCACGTTTTGGTCCTTTTTGCACTAATTATTAAAAGACATTGAGCAATCGAACGGTATTGTACCGTCGACATCGCTCACGACACATTAATTATGCCAGCGAAATATCACTCCCGTCCATGTTGGTTGTGCTTTAAAGTTAGGATTTCCCAATTTCTGGACAAATTCTCAAGCCATATCCCGAAGAATAGAAGAGGGGTAAATTATTTTGTCTAGCTTGACAAGACAAAAATTCATTGACCGCTCTAGCTTCTCGATTCTGACCAACCTTATATGCTTTTGGTCTAGATACAATTTTCCATTCCGATTCCATTTTTACTTTAGTTTGAGTAGTGTTGATACTGCACTTTGTGCAATACTGAAATTATTTGCAGCTTCAGACCCCTTCCGTCCATATTTTTCGACCTGCTCGATGATGCTCAAACCTTGCGCAATGGTTAGCGTTTTGATTGTTCGCTTGAAAGGTTTCTCGTGGTTTTCCATACTTGAAAAGAAATTGTTTGATGACACGAACACTCCGTCTTCACTTTCATTTAAATCTGAGGTAATAACGCACAAAAACATGTACGCGAAAATCAATCGAGTTAGGGAGGTGAAAATCCATGGAAAATTGAATCAAAACACATCGAGTAAGAGAGGCATCGAGTTAGGGAGGTATCGTGTTATGGAGAGAAGAATGCTTGTAAAATCGAAGGTGCCATGAAATCCATCGAGTTAGGGAAAATATCGAAATACAGAACATCGAGTTAGGGAGAGTTGACTGTAGTTAAATAAATAAATGAACAATGAAGTTCAATACGGTTAAAATGAATAATAACACATAAAAAATTACTAACTTTGAAGTTTTTCACTTCCAAAACGTTATTTAGATCCACTAATTTAGATGTTTCACAACTATACTCTGTACTAAATTTTCTCTTCTTTCTAATGGAAGCAAATGAATCATCTTCTGTAGCATACTTTTTAATGTGGCGCCAGTTTGAGGCAACTGCTCAGCAAACGTTAAATCGCATAACAAGCGTATATATAACATCATATGCCCTAAAATTTGGTTGGCATATAATGCGCCTAACTGGCATATGCCTGCAAAAGTGGAGGCCATATACATACATGGCAAATGCTTACCGAATTTGTTTGGATGAATATGCAACTTTGACCTGCTATAATAGATACTTTTGTCATACTCATATACGATTTATTACAGACATAGAAAAAAATACAAATGGCGCAAAATATTTTCGTGAAATGTTTAATATAGCCTCACGAATCGCCATTTTTATATATGAGTTATTATGTTTGTAGAAATAATAATTGTTTGATTGACTTGTGTTGGGAGTGTAATATGAATGTTTGAAATGGCACAGATTGATGTTTGGTGAAAACTGCTCCGATGTGGGTTCGAACTCCGGTCGTCTGGATTATGATCCACCAGCTATCTCCCGCGGCTATCTAAACTTTAATTCAACATCGGTTAAAACTTTCGAGTGCATCATCATTTCATTGACATTTCAATATGATGTAATATGTTCTTTATTAGGATCTAATATGATTTTCTTCAGCATGCAACACGATTCACTACAGTACTGAATCGATTCAAATTATACGCTTATACGACACACAAACTGCATCAGCGTAATATACGCATATTATGCGGATTAAATATATTTTACGACAATGTGCATCATAAAATTGATGTTTATTATACCGAATTGCGACTTAATTTGATAATGGTATATAAAATCGAGTTTTTACATTTAATGCGATTTCAAATACACACGATACATACTTTGATTGATATTATATGCGATTATGATTTATTCGGATTTCTTGTAAGACTTGGCACGTGCAAAATTATACGATTTAATGTTTGCTGGGAGAGTCCGAAACAAACAAAAAGTTCTATAACTCTATCATTGTTGAAATTCGAACATATGCGTCGAAGTATTTTTTAATCAAATATGATCATTTCCCTTTATTTGTTGCGTGGACTGCTTTCTTTGTTATAAAGCCGCTACGAAAGCTTCTTTCTTTTCGAGCTTATTTATTGCACGCGATCACACACTAATTATTGTACAACATTTAAAACTTTATTACACGTTACATTTACACAAGACGAACTCTTTTATTTGACATTAACACTACATTTATTCTACTCAACTACTTTTAATTCTAACATTCAAAAGCTGAGAGAGAGTATCATGGATGACGCGCCTTTTTATATTGTAACAATGTTACGACAGTAGAGTAATTTCGTACTGCTCCAAATGATCGGCACCTATTGGCGATCTAACGTACAAATCTACACCTAGGCGGCGCTGCGGTGAAAGTGATGATGGTTTTAAATTTTGCCATGTGAGCTTATGGAAGGTTTGTAGTTCTTTCCATAAATTACAATGTTATAATCATAAAAGATTATTTGATTGCGATGAGTTTGTAAGAAATTCAATTCTGCGCAATTTTATATATAACATGTTATTTATTTACCTCTTTCAGTAGTGAAAACTATAAAAATGTTGACAATGGTTGAATTAAAGAAGGAAATTCGAGAGCACCATCAAACACAAGTAGAAAAGTGCACGATTCCTGCATGTGAGAACTACCTTGGAAAGCCCGGAAGTAAAATATACGTGTTTTGTTTTCGAGTTTTAGGTTACATTAGCATCATTTTCTTAGTTCAAAAACAAAATCCAGATGTCTCACCGATCGTTTACGTTTTGCGTTAGATCGCCAATAGTCTTTTTCGTATCATACAATGACTTTAAGGGGATGAATCAAAAATTAAATTCTTTTTTTATATTTATTAAATTAGGCAGTAAAACGTACTACTCTCTTCAGTAGTTGAAACAGAAGTGAAAAATTTTTATTTCCTAATTTATTACATGGTTGCTGTGTTTGAATCTTCGGTCTGAACGCCTACTACTTCTAACACTCCTCCTCGATCAGATCCGGACGAATTCTTACTTCACAGCGTAGTTTTTCCAGTCGAAGTCGTTGAAGTGGCTTCGTGAGAACGTCGGCCAACATGGACTCCGTTGGACAATACTCTATTTTAATGATCTCCTTCTCTTGCAGGTCGCGAACGAAGAAGAACTTGGTGTCGATGTGCTTGCTGCGTCGTTCGATTCGGTCGCCTTCCACCAACTTAATGCAACTTTGGTTGTCCTCAAATACAGTAATGGGACCATCGATGCCTACGCCGATTTCCTCCATCAAACGTTTGGTCCAGACGAGCTCCTGGCAGCCTTCAGCAAGCGCCACGAACTCCGCTTCAGTCGAACTTAGTGCAACGCACGTTTGCTTCCGCGAACCCCACGCAATTGGTCCACCTCCGAACATGATGAGAATACCGGAGTTCGACTTCCTGTCGCGAGAATCTCCGGCCCAGTCCGCATCCACAAACATCTTCAATCCACCGGTCGATGAACCTAGCTGCAGCTTGTGGTCACTGGTGGAATTCAAGTAGCGCAGGATCCTCTTGGCTTCAGTCCAATCCTGGCCGTTAGGGCAGCTGGACTTCTGCGCCAATATCGAGACACTCACCGCAATGTCCGGCCGTGTGTGCACTGCTACGTACAGGAGACCACCGATCAGACTCAAATAATCGTGGTTATTGGGTAACTGATCCATCTCCTCCTTCTGCTGTAGGTAGCTGATGTCGATAGGATTTTTCGATGGTTTCGCCTTGTCCAAGCCAAAACGTTGTGCCAATTTCCGGATGTACGAGGTCTGGTTGATCTTGAATCCGGACGCACTTCGTTCCACCTCCATTCCAAGGAAATGACGAACGTCTCCGAAATTCGTCACGTTGAAATGGGCTTGGAAACTCTGGAAGATACCCTTGAATTCCTTTTCCGTCTGCGTCACGACGATCATATCATCAACGTAGATGAGGATATACGACCACGTACCATTCTTCAGTTACACGTACAAGCATGGATCCGACGTCGTTGGCTGGAATCCCATGGCCTTGAAAACGGAATCCACTTTCCGGTTCCATACGCGCGCTGATTGCTTCAGGCCGTACAAACTCCTCCTCAAAAGGCAGACGGTTCGCTCATCACCCGTCGTGTACCCTTCCGGTTGCCGCATGTAAACGGTTTCTTCGAGTGTTCCGTTCAAATATGCGGTCTTGACGGCTTGACGATGGATCCCCTACGGCTTGCCATGGAAAGCAGAGCTCGGAAGGTTGTCTGCTTTGCCACCGGTGCGAAGACCTCATAATCGGTGCCGTACTTCTGGGTGAAGCCTTGTACAACGATTCTCGCCTTGTGCCGTACCACGTTTCCTTTCTCGTCCCGCTTGGTCTTGAACAGCCACTTGCATCCGACAGCCTTCTAGCCTGGCGGTAGTTGCACCAGTTCCCACGTTTGGTTCTCCAACAGCGCCCGAAATTCTTTGTCCATGGCGGCTTGCCACTGGAACGCCTCATCACTTCGTAACGCTTCCGCCGGAGTTTGAGGATCGCCGGTCTTCCTCGTCGCCCGTCGCTTGCTCACCGTGAGGCCTTGCTGGGCGGCATTCGGTCCAGCTTCGTTTTGTGGAACTGGGGAATTGTGGAACGGAAAGTTTTTGTTCGTGAAGACAAAGTCATGGTACTTGCCTGGAATCGCGCGCTCCCGACCACTGCGCCTCAACACCTGTGACTCGGGTGGATTTGAAGATTGTCGTGGAGGGAGCGCCGGAATTGTCACGTCAACAACGGTTTAATCGGATGATTCGCCAGCGCTTGTATCAACTTGCGAAAATAAATCCTCCTCGGAATCCGATGACTCCTTAGGATCCGACGACTCTTCATCGGTTGTCTCATGATCGTCAGGCTCGGCTGGTTCTTCAACATCCGGCTCGGTTGGTTCCACCGGTCTTGCTTCCGGAACGTCGTCAAGGAAATCGAGACTCACGAAATTCCGGACTTGAAGTTGCTGTCCGCTCGTAGCTGCAGGTTGCGTCTCGACTTGGGGTGACTCGTTGAGGAAAACTACATCCCGACTCTTGAAGACATTCTTCTTCACCGAATCGTACAACCGGTATGCCTTGGTCTGCTCATCGAAACCGACTAGGATGCACTCCTTCGATTTTACGTCCCACTTCTTCCGCTTTTGCTTCGGAACGTGCGACATCGCCTTCGAGCCGAATACACGAACATGGGAAAGATCAGGCTTGCGACCGGACCAGACCTCCTCCGGTGTCAGCTTGTGACCTTTGGTAGGGGAACGGTTGATGACGTACGTCGAAGCTGCTACCGCTTCCGCTCAGAACGACTTCGGTTTTTTCGCCTCGAACAGCATGCACCTAGCTCGCTCAACGACGGTTCTGTTGACTCGCTCGGCCAACCCATTTTGTTCAGGAGAGTACTCGGTGGACGTTTGGTGTACAATCCCTGCATCGGCAAGGCGTTTCTGAAACGATCGGTTAGTATACTCCTTACCATTGTCGCTGCGAAGAACTTTCAGCTTGAACCCGGTCTGCCTCTCAGCTAGGGCTCGGAACTGGTTGAATGCATGTAGGACCTCAGCTTCGGATTTCGTCTCCAGGAAATAGATGAATATCCGCCGTGTCCAGTCGTTCACGAACGACACGTAATACCGGCTTCCGCCGATTGACTCTTCTTCCATCGGTCCGCATATGTCCGTGTGGACAAGCTCCAGGACGCCTTTGGCACGATGACCGTTCTTCGGAAATGGTAGACGGGTTTGCTTACCCATGGCACATACTGTACAGTTGTCCATTTTCGTTTCCTTGAACTCCATCCCGGTGGCTAGCCCATTCTTCAGTAGCTTCAGGCTATGGACGTTGATATGACCCATTCTCCTGTGCCAAACGTTCAAATCGGCTGCCGTGGATGCGAGCGACAACGCGCTCTGCTCGTCACCCTCTTCGAATCGGAACAATCCACTCTTCAAGTCATGTATCCCGGTAGCTATCACCTCACCATCCGGATCAATCACCTTCACGCCTTGGGTGCTGAACCGCACTTCGTGACCATGGCGAACGATCTGACTCACCGACAGAAGATTGTTGGACATCGTTCACGTCGATGGGGGGACTCTCAGGACTGCACTTAGCTGAAAGTTTGACGACACCCGTGGAAACAATCTTCATCATTTGTTTGTCGGCTGCCATGACAACGCCACTCGCCGGTTTTTCACCATGTAGCAGGCTTCGATCCTTGGTGAAGTGGTCTGATGCTCCCGAATCAAACACCCAGCCATCGTTGCTATGGTAATCGCTGGTTGTTAGTACCGTGCAAAACGCCGACCCTTTTTTCGTCTCGTTTTTCACATTGCACTCCCTGGCGATGTGTCCGTATCGATGACAACGCTTGCATTTTGGACCTTTTGGCTGCTCAGCTGACCGTCCTTCGGCTGCACCTTGCTTCGGTTTTGATGGAAACGGTTTTCGTCCAACGAACGCCGTCTGGTCCTTGGAAAATTGGACTTCCTGGAGCAGCTTCGTCTTGATGCTGTCGCCGGTGATCGGGGTGCCGGAATTTTCCAGCGCCATGATCATTGGCTTGTACTCCTCCGGAAGGCCCGCAAGCAGTAGGGAACCGACCCACTCCTCGGAAATGTCGAAACCAACTCCCCGAAAGCTATGAGCGGTGGAAATGATCTCCGTCACATACTTGTCCACCGTGCCGCACGACGAGAGGGTGGTGGTGATGAGCTTCCTGAGCAGTCCCACGCGGCGGGTTAGTCCGGTGTCCTCGAAAGCTGCTTCAAGCTTCGCCCATACCTCACGGGCCGTCGGTGCGTCCTTCACGTGAATGTAATTGACGGGATCCAAGAGCAAAATGATTTTCGCTCGTGCTCTTCTGCATTTCCGCTGGTCCACCGCTGGCAGCGTTCCGTCCGCGTTCGGAATCGGCTTCACGGCTTCCCACAGCTCCTCCAGCTCCAGGTACGTCTCCACCGCGAATTTCCACGTTGGCCAATTCTCTCGGCCGCTCAGACGCTCGATCGGCGGAAGACTTGAAAGGTTCTGCTGGACTTGTTGCGGGATCGCTTGACCATCACCAGCTCCGGTAGACATCTTGCGAAAAAATCTTGAAGAATAACTGGGCTCACAACCTATTAAATTAGGCAGTAAAACGTTCTACTCTTTTCAGTGGTTGAAACAGAAGTGAAAAATTTTTATTTCCTAATTTATTACATGGTTGCTGTGTTTGAATCTTCGGTCTGAACGCCTACTACTTCTAACAATATTCAATAAACGAAAATATATGCATAAAAAACGATTTGAAAAATTTTTTTGGCTCGATTATATATTAGGCTGTCAAAACAGTCCTGCGGTATTTCCGCGAGGTGTCGTTGTAAGCGCGTTGTGTTCATTGTATTCATTGTATCGAGTTATACTATAGCTTGTTGGAAAGGTATTTTTGCGCGCTATAATATAGTCCTTGACAGTGTTCTGTTTGATTAAGTCATTCGTGAGTTATAGTGTCGCAAATATGGAGCAAAATAAAGAGAAAATCCGACATATTTTACAGTACTACTATGACAAAGGCAAAAATGCATCTCAAGCTGCCAATAAAATTTGTGCAGTTTATGGACCCGATACAGTTTCCATTTCCACCGCACAACGATGGTTTCAACGTTTTCGTTCTGGTGTAGAGGTCGTCGAAGATGCGCCACGCTCCGGAAAGCCTGTCGTCGAAAATTGCGACAAAATCGCTGAATTAGCCGAGAAAGACTGGCATAGTAGCAGCCGTAGCATCGGCCAAGAGCTGGGGATAAGTCATCAAACCGTTATTAACCATTTGAAGAAGCTTGGATTCACAAAGAAGCTCGATGTATGGGTGCCACACACGTTGACGCAAAAAAACATCTTTGACCGTATCGACGCATGTGAATCGCTGCTGAATCGCAACAGAATCGACCCGTTTCTGAAGCGGATGGTGACTGGCGATGAAAAGTGGGTCACTTACGACAACGTGAAGCGCAAACGGTCGTGGTCGAAGCCCGCTGAAGCGGCTCAGACGGTGGCCAAGCCCTCATTAACGGCCAGGAAGGTTCTGCTGTGTGTTTGGTGGAATTGTCAAGGAATAATCTATTATGAGCGGCTTCCCTATGGCCAAACACTCAATTCGGACCTGTACTGCCAACAACTGGACCGCTTGAAGGTAGCACTCATGAAGAAGAGGCCATCTTTGATAAACAGAGGCCGCATTGTCTTCCATCAGGACAACGCCAGGCCATACACTTCTTTGGTGACGCGCCAGAAGCTCCGGGAGCTCGGATGGGAGGTTCTTTTGCATCCGCCGTATAGTCCGGACTTTGCACCAAGTGACTACCACCTGTTTTTGTCCATGACGAATGAGCTAGGTAGTCAGAAGTTAGCCACAAAAGAGGCCTGTGAAAATTGGCTATCCGAGTTTTTTGCCAATAAGGAAGCGAGCTTCTATAACAGGGATATTATGAAGCTGGCATCTCGTTGGGAATAAGTCATCGAACAAAACGGCGCATATTTGACCTAAAACAGATGATTGTAACTAATTTTATGAACAAATGAAAATTCAAAAAAAATACCGCAGGACTTTTTTGACAGCCTAATATTTTGATTATATACAGTATATATATAGTGAAAATAAATCCAAAACAGTATATAATTGAGTCCGCTATGTATTTCTACAACCAAAACTATGGAAATGAACGCGCAGTGTATCATCGCCAATTGTTTTGGTTGAGTGTAACAGCGGCTTCAGCTCAGTGTGCTGTCACTTCACAGTTATTTTTTTTTATTTGCGCAAGGGCTTTACTGTACCTCAGGTAAATCTCGCGATCACACAATCTGTCAAAGATTTTCCAAATAATCGATTTGTCGCTCACGTCGTGCGGGTGGTTTTATGCGAAGTGATATTTTTCGTGAAATCGTAAAATTATCAAATCATACCGGATACGAGGGTGTTGGTATTCAGTACTCTAAACAGTGGTTTATCTATTGGTGCTTCAGTTTAGTGCATAATCCACATACTTCAGGTAAAATTTTGCGTTTTATCAAAAGTTGGTTTTCTTTTTGTAGACTGAGTCATTAGCATCTGGTTTGCGGAAATGTTGTGTATAGTATAGGTGTTAACGTTAACGGGAGACAAACCCAAGACTCGAGTATGTTGTGAAGATAACCAAAAGTGAAAAGTGAAATCATAGACGGAGAGGTTTTTGCTGCCTCAGATAAGATTCGCATGGATTATGTCGGTGTTTTGTCTGTATGTGCTAAAATGAATTGGATATAGTGGACTTTCGCAGCCGGTGTTGTTGATTGCGGTCTAATCGGACGGAATCGATTGCTGCCTGAATGGAGCAAACCATTATGTCACCAAAGGTACAAGGGAGTAGCCAAACCAAATTGCGACTGCAATTATTGATTGATTTTGGCCTACGTACTATAAACTGCGGGAATGAGTGCTAACACCTCTAATCCAGTGGATTCTGCAGCGGAGAATCTGAATGCTTTCAATTGCCGATTGTTGTTTGAATTATTTGTTTGATTCTATTCTGCAGGGGATTGTTTATTTGTTTACCTGCAAGAAAAAATCGATTGAAATGATTGTATGACAACATCAGAAATGACACTACTATTCCAATTTCGACAGTAATGCTAAAGAAACTCAACATAAATTTATCAGCTAAACATACACGGAAACCCCGATTTTTTTGTCTTTTAACTAGTTTTTCTTTTAGTTTTTTAAAAAGACTACATTTATGAATGTTCATACGTATTTAAATCACTCCTATTGCGTATTTTCAAATTGTGGTGAATGCTATTTTAATTATAGTTTTCGGCTAATTACGTTTCCAAAGATGACACGGATAAGGAGTGCAACAATTTCTGTAATTTCTGTCTGCCTCGTTATCAAGACCGGTGGTTTTTAGCAAGCACAGCCATGTGGTTTGACTTTTTCTGGGTTTAGCGAACAGCATGTGTTCTAAAGTAAAAAGTAATATAAAGTAAAAAAGTAATGAGTAAAAAGTAGTATAGAGTAAAAGTAATATAAAGTTTCGTAAGAATCCGTGTAATAGTTTTTTTTAGTCAGGTGACAGTGTGATTGTTTTTTCAAATTCAACAAAACATTCTATGAAACGCTTACCTTGAAAAAACAAGTGATATATGCAATTATATATGCATATCAAATAATGTGATGAAGTGAATGATAATAATCAATATGTAAGAAGATCGATATTAGTAATAATTCAAGAGTCCAATCAAATGTAGCTGTAGAACTACTGGGAGTAAAATTGAAGTACTTATTTATTGCTATATCGCGGTTATATTTTTGGGCCCTGAATAGACACAGTTCTCACAGTTTGTAATGTACCAATTTTATTGATGCACAAAAACTCAAACCAACTCAACTATCGAAATCTGCATCTGACCTACCGGCTCTGTGCCGAATCTACAAAATGTTTCTAAACTTCTCGACATTAGGCAGATCGCCACTTCTGTTCTAGTTTTAAAGTGTCTGTGTCGAAGTTTTCTAACAGGTTTCTTGCAGGAAATTTCATGTCGGTGAAGATACCAATAAAAAGATACCAATAAAAAGATACCCATAACTTCTAATTACAACTGACATTTTTTGTAACCGATGAAATGACAGTTTTATCACTTGCATTAAAAGCAAACCATCCTACGAGAATATTCTGAGGTGGTAGAGTCTTGGAATTGACCCATCTGGTTTTGCGAACAATTTGAAATTTCAAGAAATTCACGAAAATGGACAAGTCATAAGGCTAATATTTTTTAGAGGCGATGGAATGACATTTTTTTTCATTTGAATTAGAAGCACACCATACAACGAAAATATTTTGAGGTGGTGGAGTCTTGGAATTGACCCATCTGGTCATGGGAACCATTTGAAATTTCAAGAAATTTACGAAAATGGACAAGTCCTGAGACTAAAATTTTTTGGAGGCGATGGAATGGCATTTTTTTCATTTGAATTAGAAGCTCACCATCTTCCGAGAATATTTTGAGGTGGTGGAGTCTTGGAATTGACCCATCTGGTCATGGGAACCATTTGAAATTTCAAGAAATTTACGAAAAAGGTCAAGTCCTAGGGCAAATAATTTTTGAAGCTGATGGAATGACATTTTTTTTCATTTGAATTAGAAGCACACCATCCTACGAGAATACTTTGAGATGGTGGAGTCTTGGAATTGACCAATCTGGTAATGGGAACCATTTGAAATTTCAAGAAATTTAAGAAAATGGTCAAGTCCTAAGGCAAATAATTTTTGGAGCTGATGGAATGACAATTTTTTCATTTTAATTAGACACACGAGTCTTTCCATTAGTCATGGCGGTGGTTGTTGGTTAAAATCATCGTTTTTGAATATGAATGGCGGCATCAAAAATCGATCGTCCAAAACAAAAAAGTCAGCTTAAGTCCAGGGTACGTTTATGAAAAGGTAGTCTGGACTGACTAGTGTATCAGTAACAGTGAGGCTGTGACATGTTAGCTTTGCAAGTATCATGGAGCGGTATAATGAATTTATCTAAATAAGTTTATTTCTTTAGTATTTTAGCTAAATGTACATATTTATTCATTGCTGCGTAAAGATAATCTATTTAGATCAAAACCTATGGTAAATTGTGGTTCGGTAATTCAGAGTTTAGCTTCCTGAAGCTCTCCTATACCTCCTACTGCAGTGCTTGAATTAAGCTTTCAGAATTAGCAGCATCACTAGGTTTTTCATTAGAGATGTTGATAGTGCTGCTCCCGATTTCATTTGACGAAATATCCCTCTCGGGATAGTCGGATATCCCTCCGCGGATATTATGGATGATTTAGGATTTTTTACTCTTGCTTAATGTCAATCAAGACCTTTCGGCGAACCGTCGGTTTTGATTTCCCGAGGCATGAGAATCGTTGGCCTTTCTGACGGTAGGAACAGCTAAAAATAAACATTTTTGTGTAATAATTGTAACTATAATATGGATTTGTTCAAATTTACCTGTTTGTATCAGTTTTCGACAATATTGTACTTCCAAGCCATCGATATGAATGAAACAATGTGGACTGAAGTAAAGCGAGCAAATGTACATGTGTTAAGTATTGCTGTTTAGGTCCTGTCCAAAGAATCGAAGCCATTTCTTCCGAATAGTCACATCCCTTGGGGATCGATGGAATGATAATTTGTGGGATATGTTTTCATAATTCGAGTTGGACTCGAGCCAGGGTATCAACGGCTAAACATTCACGCATCCGATCCATAGAGTTATCTGAAAATAGAAATATTTTATATATATTCCTTCGCAGTCGGGCCGCCGTAAAAAGACCACTTTAAAAAGCAACACAGAAACAACACATCCTGAGTACTAGTTCCGTTATTTTAAATTTAATGGTTCACTAACTCCTCTATCTCACGTATTATTGACATATTTTCAAATAAAATGCAGCAAAACACGTAATATTCGCAACAAAAAAAAAACACTTGTTATGCATTGCTTTGCAATCGCTGCTTTCCGTCAAAGCTAAGATGTCATAGTTGAGAGTGTATAAGTGAATCGTGTCGGACACACTTCGAGTCCAGGATACCTTCTCATAAACGTACCCTGGCTTAAGTCGACCAATGAATTTGCTCTGGTGGCTAATGAGCCGCGGCTAAAATGTAAATCAGCTTACATCTTTGGACCAAATATTACATCGGTCAATGAAAAAATATTTAAAAAAAATCATTTTTTAGTCGAATAAACTAAGTTTCTCTAAAATTTAGCCGACTAATCGTATAGTCGAGTTATAGATTTTCTTAGTCGAGCCGGTTAGCCCCCGATTCCAAAACGTGATTAACCTAATTCAAAATATTGTTTTAAGTTTTATTGTAAAATCTCATCACATTCTCATGATGATGATGGCCCACCTCATACCCCTATAAAGGTTTGAGAAGGACGATTTATCTTACAGATAATATTTAAGTTTAAAGATATCAAGAGATCAGTATCATAAAAAACAGCGAACTGGATCTGTTGCAGGCATAAATATCTATTATTTAATAGAACAGTACAAATAGGCCCAAACTGCGAAAAAACAAACAATGTTTCTATCCATATTGACATTGACATAGTCATAGTCTCAACTTCAGGGCCAATGTTTTTTCTAAGGGATGTCAAGAAAATTTCCAACCCGGGAAGATCCTTGACTGATTGGGAATTGAACCCAATATCTAAATGACGGTGAAGATAATACCAATAACTTTTTTTTTTTCAGCATATGACAATTTTGACGTAGGACTACGTCTAACCGGAAGATATAGGGGGTGAAATGAAAATCTAGGCACTGAACAAGTAGAAAAAAATGCAAGATTTGGAACGCTTATAACTCGAGCATTTCTCAATAGATCGCAAAGGTTTTTGCATCAATTGATAGGAAATATATCTACGCATCTATCATAACGAATAACATTTCATTTTTGTTGAGATAAATAATTGAATAATTGTGAAATATCAAGCATTGTTCAAATGCACTATGTGCCCATTTTTGATTGGTCCATTTTGTGCTCCTCAAATCGTACCGACCAAAACGGGCCACCAGAGCAGCAGAGAAATAGAATGAAGCACGATTGGAAAGAAAAAGAATGAACGAAACATTGGTCGCAGTCTCACACATGCGTAATTCTCGAGCCAGCCAGTCAGCTTAAAAATCCCCGCTCCGCTGCCGTAACGATCATTCTTTGTGTGGACACCGACTGGACAACATCGTTGCTGCACGAGCTGGACGGCAAGGGATCGAGTGCCTTTCTCAAGGTAAGAGGGTGGAGGTGGTAGCGCTGGAGTAGAGTAGAGTAGAGTTTTCAAAGGGCCTTTCTCAAGGCTAGAGACGAATGAACTGAAAAAGTTTAAAGTCTACAATACAATACCTTCCTTCCTTCCGTAACGATCATTTTCATCCAAACCGTACACCACATCGTTTCGCATCACATCACATCAACAAACCAATACAAGCAGCCATGGTTGGATATGGCAAAGGAGGAAAAGTGAAGGGAAAGGCAAAATCCCGCTCGAACCGTGTTAGTCTGGAGTTCCCCGCAAGGGTAGCTAGGCCGAGCGCGTTAGTACCAGTGCACCAGTCCACCTAGCCGGCGTTATATAGTTTCGGCCGCCGAAGTGGCAAATCTGCTCGTGACGATAAGAAAACCCACATTCAGAACAGAACACATTCGGTTCGGTGATCAAGACAACAACAGGCAGTTGCAGCGAGTGGCGAGTGGCAAACGAAATCGCAAAACGACAGCAGGTAGCGGAAGAAAAAAGTTTGTTCTTTATACAATCTGCTTTGGTGGCAAAACCAGAACAAGGCGGCATCGAGGGCGTTCGAAATGGTTTTTTTTCAAAACCACGAGTACTAAGTTTTCTAAATTGGAACCATTCCATAAAACACGGCGCTTATCAGGGCCATTAAACCTTTCAAAAAAGAGTTTACGAAATACAGTTCAATGCATTCTAAAATAATATCCAAAATAATAATAAAACACAAATTGATTTTTTCATAATTTGATTGCCAGGATCTGATGAGTATGTGAATTTGGAAGTTGTTCTGAGCTTATTGATAGTTGGGGATTTTCCTGATTATTCAATTTTCACCAATTCTTAAATTGTTTCCAGATTGAAAGTACAGTAATTTACAATTAGTTCGAAATTTAGCTAATTGGACGGACCTGTAATGCGACATATTTAGTTGGACATTTTTGTAAACATAGAGATCCAAATTATGACCCCATATTGAAAGTCGACACTGTACCACTGTCATCGCAAATGTTCAATTACAGGTTAAAATCGCCTCCAATGCGACACTGAGTGGTGCTTCGGCACGTCGCATTGAATGTAATTTACTGTACAACATGTCACAAGCTGGATGGGAAGAAATTTTCCAACTGTGAAAGCTGTGGCGAGCGGCAACAAATCGCTAAACAGGAAGGTTTAGCCGAACAAAATGGGGATATCGAGTGATAACAAAACAATAAACCCTTTAGATTAAAGATGATTTTGTGGTCCTGAAAAGGACCCTTTTTAGGGTTTGCTTCCGGATCAGCAGTCGGAAAACGCTCTTTACTTGGAGCTGATATACTTCGTCACCTCTTTGGTACCTTCGGAAACTGCATGTAAGTTCACCGGGCAGCAACAGACTGATTGCGATCTGAATTTCCCACGCCGTAATAATTTACCGCTTATTGTAGAGGGTCAGACGCGAGGCTTCCGCTACGATACGCTCAAAGATGCATTGACGAAGCTCATGACGCTCAGCGCCTTCGATGAGAAACCGGCGTCGGAATGAACCTGCTTCATCACTTTATGATGTAGATAGCATATGATTCCTTCTCTTTCTTCTTATTGGTTTCCGAGATATTGTTCTGCGCCGTGTCGAACTTTTTGGCGGCTTTTCCACTATTCCACTATTCTTCGGTGCCTTCGTGTTTGTTAGAAACAACTGCATGTGAATCCAACGAGCGAACAAATCGAAATGAATATATTTTTTTGCCATCGCTGCCTTTTAACGCCCATAAGTTCGTCTCGTTGGACTCGCCCCCTTGGCTGAGTCTGCCGATTTGTCTCTATCCTGTGAGTGTGTACCGCCAGAGTACAAAACGCGCGGACCCCAAAAAAATATCTCATTTTCTTTCAAACCGTAAACCAGTGTGGTTGTACGGCATCGTTTAACATCGCATCGCATCACATCATAAAAAGAAAACAAGCAGCAACGTGGACGTCTGGACGTAACAAAGGAGAACAAGTTAAGGGGAAGGCAAAGTCTCACTCGAACCGTGCAGGTCTCCAGTTCCCTGTTGGTCGCATTCACTGATTGTTCCGCAAGGGTAACTAGGCCGAACGGATTGGTGCCGGAGCACCAGTATACCTAACAGCGATTATAGAGTTTCGGCCGTTGGAGTGCTCGAGTTGGCTTGCAAAGCTGCTCACGACAATCAGAAAACCCGCATCAAGAACAGAGCGGCTTCGGTTCGGCGCTCATCAATGCAACAATTAGTTTCAGCGAGTGGCAAACGCAATCGCAAAACGGCAGCTGGTAGAAGAAGGTAAAAGTTTGTCTATACAGACTGCTTTGGTGGCAAAAGCAGCCACCATAAACCACGGCGCTTTTCAGGGCCCTTAAACCTTTCAAAAAAGAGTTTACGAAATACAGTTCATTGCTTTCTAAAATAATATCCAAAATAATAATAAAACACAAATTGATTTTTTCATAATTTGTTTGCCAGGATATGATGAGTATGAGAATTTGGCAGTTGTGTTGAGCTTATTGAAGGTTGGGGACTTTCCCGATTATTCAATTTTCACCAATTCTTAAATTGCTTCTAGATTGAAAGTACAGTAATTTATATTTAGCTCGATATTTAGATAATTGGATGGACCTGTAATGCGACATTTTTGTAAACATAGAGTTCGGGGTCCAAATTATGACCCCACATTGAGGCTAGGCGCAAATTGAGAAGCGTATAGCGCTCGTAAGCGAACGCGAGACTATCAACACGATTCATACGTGCCACAAACGTAGCGTGGTGGAGCGCATATTGAGTCGCAGTTTGGTGTAAATAACATGCCACTCGCATACAATGACTGATTAACACAGAGTTGCGCGATATATTTATTTACTAACACAATCACCCGATCAGTACAGCCATACAGTGTCAAACCCACGGCGCTATATGATTATTCACCAACACAACTACCACAACCGGCATGACCAGCACGAGAAACTGTGGTTCAGCCACAGCGTCGCGCGAGTCGTGTCTCACGAGCGCTCCACCATCTCGCGTCATCTGGCCAATTTGCGCCGTTCTATCTGTTTTCATTAGCCACAAAAACAGGCGCTATATCGCGCCAAGTTACTCGCGCTATATGCGTCTCAATTTGCGCCTTGCCTGAAAGTCGACACTGTACCACTGTCATCGCAAATGTTCAATTAAAATCGCCTCCAATGCGACACTGAGTGTTTTTCCGGCACGTCGCATTAAATGTAATTTACTGAACAACATGTCACAAGCTGGATGGGAAGAAATTTTCCAACTGTGAAAGCTGTGGCGAGTGGCAAACGCAATAGCTAAACAGGAAGGTTCAACCGAACAAGATGGGGATATCGAATGATAACAAAAACACAACACCAAAGGTTCTTTTCAGAACCATCAACATGTTCATAAAGAGTAAACAGTAAACTAATCCATTTTTCAGGTAGATAGGTAGGTATTCACGTAGGAGAAGAAAATAAAACAATTTATTTAAAATATATATTTAACAAAAGCTGTCCCCTTTGTATAGTCCTACGTCACTCCGGTTATGTCCCCGACATTACCCACCCGTCTTTTTTTTTCATTTGAATTAGACGCACACCATCCTACGAGAATATTCTGAGGTGGTGGAGTCTTGGAATTGACACATCTGGTCATAGAAACCATTTGAAATTTCAAGAAATTTTCGAAAAAAACCAAATGGGTCGATTCCAAGACTTCACCACACGACATTTCAAATGTTTCCTATGACCAGATGGGTCAATTCCAAGACACCACCTCAGAATATTCTCGTAGGATGGTGTGCTTCTAATTCAAATGGAAAAAATGTCAAATGAAAACCTAAACACAGAACATGCAGGAAAAAATTAAAGTTTCCGGATGCTTATAACTCGAACATTTCTTACTGGATCGGAAAGACGTTTGCATCAACGCTTTAATATAATGTTATTTTTCATTGGATAAGCCATCAAAACCAAGCAGCCTTGGGGATATCGGCATTGCAAACACATGAAAGTTGGGGATCTATTCCGACTAAATGTGTTTCCCTAACACAGACTTCTAATCCATGGAGCGTAGGGAAATCGGCATTGCAAATGCAGCTCGAGGGTAATTTTGTTCCGACTGAAATATGTTTCCCCAACACAGATTTCAGAACCAAGATGTCTGGGGAAATCGGCTTTGCAAATGCAAATTGCGAGTACTTTTGTACTCGCTTGCATTTGTGCAAACTAGAAAATGTTTCCTTAATACGGTCTCCTGGACTTAGGAACCTGGGAAAATCGTGCAGACACTAGAGGCGAATTAACTTTCAAGTTTAAATCCCCTATAGTATAAAAAAAGAAGTTGAAGTTGTTGATTCATGCAAGCCGGGGGTAATTTTTTTTGCACTCCGAAAAGTGTTTTCCTAACACGGAATACAAAAGCGGGTACGAACACAACGCTTTGGCTAACAACAATATATTTGCTTCGTGAGTAAAAAGATTGTATAATGCCATGTAAGGTCAATTCATGCATTGTGATATATTATGTTTTTCGTTACAAGTAAATTTAATGACAGTCTTTTTACGTTTGGTATGATGCCTAGGACAAAATATGCGAACGGAAGAATTATCAAACGATTATTTTATTTGACGTTTCCTTCTGAAGTTTGCATCTCTCAAGTGTACGTACTCCTCGAATAGCGAATTTGCTTGATTTGATATACTTCAGGCACTTAGTTTCGATTTTGACATGTGCGTCGAACGCATATTGTTTAATCAATAGTCAATTGAATTCGGAAATTATTTCATTCAGTCAAAAATTCAATCAATACAAACAAATGATTGTTAAGCTAAGGTAGTCCCACGTCAACCTTGCTAATATATAATAGATATAACCCACCCATTTTTTTCTGAACATGAATGGAGAAAGTCTTATTATCTATCAATGGTTTCATTTCAGTTTTCATCTATCTCATCCTAACAATACATTCTGTCGAATACATACCGAGAATATATAAGAGGTTGGTCACTTCACCAGCTTGAAATTGAGTTATCGATGTTTCTTTCATAGTTGTTGGTTTGCTGCGCCCGTTCTGTCGATTTATGTCTTGTTTTGTCTTTGTGTTTGTGTTTTGCCTCATACATAGTTCTTCTTGGATGGCACTAACGTTCCCAGTGGATCTATTGCTTTCTCAAGATAGGTATTACTTGCGTCATTTTTAAACGCGTGACCACAGTGCAAGTCGAAAGAAATTTCTTTGACGAAAAATACTCCGGCCAGAACGGGATTCGAACCCGAATTCCCGGCATGATAATGTGGAACGCTAACCACTCGGCCACGGGAGCACGTACCGTACACAACTGAATTTAAAGCTTCAGTCAATTTCATAAGACTTTATCGTTAATTTTATCAAATAATACTCAAACTTCATCAATCTGTTTGATGACCATGAAACAATCTAGAAGTCAATTCAGTTCAGCCAGCGTTTATTCAAAATTATCTTCGGTCATCGTTCACCAACGATATGTGAGTAGCAGCAGCAAGGTTTTGAAAAAGTGAACAAGAGATAACGGACCGACCAATGTTGTTTTCGGTTCGTGTGTAATTAGTTAGCGTTGCGTTTTATTTTTACGCATCGCTGCTGCCCATTTCCTCTAGAGCATATGGTCAGCATCCAAAACACCTTGAATACAATCTATCCAAGAGTTCAGTCAGTCGGTCAGTCAGCCGGCAATTTCAAGGTTCATAAAATCGCTCTCTTCTAACCAATGATATATGCATAGGTGTGGATTGGCTTTAGTTGTTCGTTTAATGATGATGCTATTAGTGTTAACTCGTGAAACTCATCGTTTAGGTGTTTGTTTTTATGTAGTTGAGTAAACAAATCCCTGTTGATGCGGGGAGAGGCATAGAATTTATATTCTATAGACTTTGCAACGCAGGCATAAACTTCGCTGTCCTTTTACATATGAAGATACCGTAATCGTTTGTCAATACAAGGAAAGCATGAAAACCCGTCGGCTATAATATAGCATGAAAACCCGTCGGTTATAATATATTCTTCCCGAATGAAACGATGTCCAAATTATTGCAGAGAGTGTGAACAACCGATTAATTCATATTGGTGAATATTAATTTTCATTTGCGATTGATAGGTTGTGAAGATGTAAGTATCTACTTTTGGTGAATAAACCACAACAAACAGGGATGAGCGAATGACACGATAGAAATTGAATTCCTGTGAAGTTTTACCAATAAAAATTTCTCTGATAGAAACAAACCCTTAGAACTAGACATTTGGTCTTAATGTGCGAAAAGTTAGCAAGCCACGTAAATTTAAAATTTTGAGTGCCATCATTTGGGTGCCGGGATTTTTTTTATTAATTCGTATATTTTTACAGGCTCAGTTCTATATATTTTAAGAAACCAAACTTTGAACTCTATATTTTTTTGAATATTTTTTTGAAAAAAGTGTCACTTAATTCTATGATGAATAGGATACGATGGTTTCACCGAAATCTTAATTCTTAATTCTTTTCTTCTGATGCGAAAGAGTAGCGCGCCTAACAAATAGTGATTGGATATGAGTCGCAGAAGGTATGAATAAAGTCCCAGACTCATGAACCACCTTAGGGATAATCGAGGGAAGTCATCGGACCGATTCATCTTCGTTCCATTTGCGTTGCCAGTTAGCGATGGTATTTCTACGGACTAATGAATAAAATTCATTGAAGAGGATTGGACGACTTGTTTAATGTAAAGGGACCCAGAGAAAGGTGATGACATAAAAGCGTCTGGATAAAGCACTCAATATTTCCTGTATCTTCTCAAGGAGGTACGTCGAGTGCTTTTCCGGCCTCACTGAACGGATAACCTCGATCGAGCTAAAATTATCCCTCACAATGTAATAGTGTTCAACATATCGTGAAGCGACGTTTTCCAGTGCCCAGTGAATCGCTGCCAATTCAGAAATATATACAGAACAAGGAAACTGCAGACTGTGGGAGGTGCCGAAAATTTCATTGAACACTTCCAATCCCGTGGACTCGTTTATATATCAGTAAAGTACATATTATTGATACGCCGATATCTTGTATCGGAGATCGTTGGAATGATTTCTGATCGATGATAATCTGGAGTTGCTGGTAATTGTACGTAGGAAATTTATTCTTTTTTTGGTATTTTTCTTTCAGATACCTAATATGGACTCCTCAAGTACATTTGGAGTCGAACCAGACCTATATTCCTAAACCAATGGATGGTGGTGGGATTCTATGGATCCAACGACAGACATCACTTCATCTTCTGCAAGTTGTCTTAGGCTGTAATTTCTTGTAAGGCAATTGTCAATGTCATTTATACAGGGTTTTCCATTTCGGGCTTCCGAAAGAATACAGTCCTGCGCTGACAACCGTTTGACATAGCTGTCAACCAAAGCGTCATATCGTTAGTTGAATGTCTGCCATTTTACAATATGGATCGTTTTAGCATCGCACAACGTGTTAATTTTGTTAAATTATACTATAAAAATGATGAAAAACCGGCAAATGTTTTTCGAGCATTACGGACGGATTTTGGTCGTCATGGACGGCCTACAGAGCACACAATCGCTAATGTAGTGCGTAAATTCGAACAAACTGGATCCGTAGCGGATATTGTGAAACCTGTGCATCATCGTAATGTGCGTTCGGCCGAAAATATTGCTGCTGTTGCTGCCAGTGTGGAGGATGACCCGAATGTTTCGATTCCACGGCGTGCTCAGCAATTGGGCTTGTTAAACACATCATTGTGGCGAATTTTGCATTTGGACTTGCACCTACATCCATATTAAGTCCAACTGGTACAAAAATTAGAGCGTGGTGACCATGGAATGCGTCGGGCATACGTTGGTTGGGTGAACGAACAACAGCAGCAAAATGCTGAATTTTCGCATCAAATTTTCTTCAGCGATGAGGCGCATTTCGAGCTCGGTGTCTATGTGAACACCCAAAATTTCCGTATATGGGGCTCAGAAAATCCACACGTGATTGTTGAGAGGCCATTGCATCCGCCAAAAGTCACTGTTTGGTGCGCATTATGGTCTGGTGGAGTAATCGGGCCGTATTTCTTTGAAAATGATGAAAATGAGGACGGCGAGACGGTAACTGTGAATGGTGAGCGCTATGGCCGCATGTTAACCGATTTTTTTTGCCACAAATTGAAGATATGGATACGGATGACATGTGGTTTCAGCAGGACGGCGCCACGTGCCACACGACTGAACATGGTCATATTGCGAACGAAATTTGAGGGACGCATAATTTTGCGTTTTGGTGATGCCAATTGGCCGTCCAGATCATGCGATTTGAACCCGCTAGACTTTTTTTGTGGGGTTATGCGAAAGACCGTGTCTATGCCAACTCTCCGCAAATTCTTGAACATTTGAAAGACAACATTCGTGAAGTTATGACCGAGATACCGCCCCCTATGTACCGAAAAGTCGTCGAAAATTACCTGTTCCCGATCAAGGTGTGCGAGGAAGCCCTAGGTGGCAGCAACAGCAGCCATATTTTCGGCCGAAGTTGGAAAACCCTGTATAGGAATTGTTCTAAACAGGATTTAAAACATGGGTTCTAGGCAATGAGGTACATATAGAGGTGGAGCAGTAGGCGAAGTGTATCTGTATTGGCAAACCAAATATCGTGTCGTAATTATTTGCATTCAATATGAAATGTATGTGGAAGAAACAAACCAATGTTGAAAGTACTTACGGTTGCATGATAATTTGAGTCAAAATTCTCATGAAATCATTCAACTGGTTGTTTTTAAACAGATGACAATTATATCGTGGCTTATTTCGATTATTTATGTGGTAAAAAGGTCCAGAGAGCAGTCGTATGCTTAGTTCTCGAAAGCAGTAACATTTTCGGTGAAATTTTGATTAATTGACGATTATTATCTCACAACATACACACCGACACTGAGAGCCTTCGAAGCATCATCTTCATAACGGTAAAATAATAAAACTTCGTTTGTTTCTATGAACGTGGGGGAGTGAAAATGGCACATGGAAATATCACTTTTATCCGTCTTTTTCGACGTGATTTCACAAATATTCACTTCACGCTATCACATTAGCTTCATATTTAGCGAGAGCTTTACAAAAATGTACGTTTTTAATTGATAAATTACTTCCTGAAAATAGCATTTTTACATAGATGCGGTGGGCAATCAAAGATAAACACAACGACTGACGTCACTATTTGCGAAATAGTTATGGCAGCGCATGCTATGTCGCTCGAAACTCGACCATCTTCATTACCTTTTTTCCAGGACATTGGGTTCTAGGGTAGGAAACCCAACTTACTGCCGAATCTTCGTGAGAAGAATTCAAATGTTTTCTCACAAAGTAAGTTGTATAACATATTAGGTTGGGGAAAAAGAAATCCATTATTTTTGTGTGAAATTCAAAACTTTATTTAATATGCTTTGAATTGTTCGATTTGGGTCAAATGTGCACCGTTTTTGTTGTATATTTTTTTGCAATTCTAAGGGTAGTTTCAAAATGCCTTTCTCATAGAAGTCTTCCTGATTGGCGAAAAACTCTAGTACACGGTTTTTAAAATTATCCAATTTCTTATCACTTAGGAAGTTTAAAAAATATGAACATAATTAGCTATTACGGTATCGGCGTCATAAATACCATTAACAATTTCAGCGATCTGGCTTACATTTTCACCTTTCTCAAAGAAAAACTGTAAAATGTACCGAATTTTCTTTTTGTAGACTTCCATTGTTAACACCCTGTAACACACAACTGAATGGAACAAACAAAAAACAAAACCTTTATCTGACAAAATCTCTATGGAGAATGAATAAAAGGCCCCTTTTATGCCCAAGAAAACTGAAGCCATTTGCTATTTTTGGACGCAAGCTATTTGAATTTCTGAAGAAAGCAACGCAATCTTTACTCGTAAAGTATTTAGGTTATCACACGCTCAGTTTCTACAACGTAGGTTGGAATAATATTATTGGTACACGCGGTATTCCAACGTGAAGTGCACGTCGAGAACTATCTGTGTTGCGTGCTTCCGGTCTACTCGCGCAGGGTGTCACAGACCGAAAGTTGAACTTCTCTGTAATATTGTTATTGTGTATTTTTTTAAGCTTTATTGGTATTTGTTTGAAATACAAGATATAATAAAATGAAAAAAACTTTAGAAAATATGTTTTCTTCAACTTCATCCAGTTTTTAAAGTCATATAATTCATATATGTGACCATTGTATTTAGCGAGTAAACGAAAATCAAACATTTGTATTTTGCATTTGCATACATTAATTTATACATTTCATTGAACAATTTTCAAAAATAGGAAAAAGTCATTTGCTCAAAACAGATACTACTATACACGTTTCGGTGTAACATACCGATTGCGATACGCTTAAAGACGACGAACAACGAATGAAGAAGCTAGAGAGAATCGCGAAGTCATAGTGTTGATGTTTTCTGAGAAATGAACGAATTATTGATTTCTCGGTCTGCGAGACCAGTGCGCGAGTATATGAGAGTTAGGGGGGTTGACTCCTGTTCGGAAGATACATCTTCTGATGCACTTGAGTGACTTCTCGGCTCCTTTTTGAGCATCCGAAAGGTAGTCAATAGTTTCATTGTAAGAGATTTCCATATCAGATGATCCCTCACCCTCTGCTATTAGTTATGCGGTTGATAGTTTGTATAACCCAATACAGCGCGGGCTCGATTATATACAGTTTCGGATTTATTTTCACAGTGTATAATCGAATCCTGTATATAATCGAGTCAAAAAAAAAAATTTATAATCGTTTTATATAGAAGCTGGATTTAATTTTTGATTCATCCCCTTAAAATCATAAAATATTCATTCAGGAGGTGAAAGAGGATAATATTTGATGAAAAAAAATCCTTCTACGCATATGTTCGAATTCCAACAATGGGTTATAGATTTTTTTTTGTTTCGGACTCTGTTGCCTCAAACACAGAATCGTCTTCTGTAGCGTACTTTTTAATGTAGAGCATCATTAAAAAGTACGCTACAGAAGACGATTCTCTCGCTTTTATTTGAAAGATGAGAAAATTTAGTATAGGATATAATTGTGAAACATTCAAATTAGTGGATTTAGATAACATTTTAGAAGTGAAAAACTTCAAAGTTAATAATTTTTAATGTGTTATTATTAATTTTATCCTAGAGATTCATATTGAATATATTGAACATATTGAATTTATATTCATTTTTCAAACTGTATATTATCGAGTCCAAAATTGTATATAATCGAATCACATATAATCGAGTCTGTGTATAATCGAGTCCGACCTGCAATAATAATAATAATTACCTTCGATGGGGGTGAGATTGGTTTTTTTTTATTCTTTGAGAGGCTTTCAGCCTCCTGGGCTGGTTCGCCTCTGTAGTGACGGCAGTAAATGTTGCCGCAAAGTACAACAACTTACATAAAATGTACATAAAACATTAACGTAAAATGACTACGTAGACTGGACCTTGAAATGACGACGAAAGAAGAACGCATTAAAACATTTTTAAATAAATTGAATAAAAAATACTAGTTTTTCTCCAATTGCTGCTTGCTTTCTGGACCACCTGGTAAGGATGTCCTCGGACCATGGCTCCAGGCCAGTGGAGAGGAAGCCGTACCGTTGAAGATGCCGAGAAGTTCTTATTCCCCTTCATCGTGGAGGGGAAAGAACAAGGATCTTCGTGGCTGATCCATTGTTCACGCGTTAGACTCTGAAGAATAGTTCGGCATCTTTTAAGTAGCAGAAAAGCGCTACTACTTTCGCTGGTTCGTCGCTTAAGATATCTCGTACGCTCCCGCTGATTCCATAAAGATTTCGCAGATCGTCGTATTTTGGGCAACCACAATGGAACAACGGTCCTCAGTCTAGACAGGATACGTTGTTCTCGGATCCTTTTTACGTCCTCGAACCCTGCAATCGAACCCTTTAACTTTCTGAGGAACAGCCCTCTCTCTGCCAGCCACTTTTCAGACCAAAAGGAGCGGAAAGAATTGGTGATCCACAACTTCGTGTCGTCAAGCGGCACCTCCCGAGTGAAAAACGGTCTGGTGTGACCGATACCGGTAAATCTATCGGCCGCTTCATTCCCTGCGATGCCGCTGTGTCCGGGAACCCACATGAGCACAGTGTCGGGCAATAGGTACTTCCTGACGACCAGTACCCTTGGGTGTTTGGACCTAGCCGCACCGATGGCATCAATGGCACTTGCCGAATCGGAGACGACCAGCAGCGGCTTAGAGGACGGGATTGTGGTTGCCTCTAAAATGCCGGTCACCTCTGCCGAGAAGACCTGGCAGATGTCCACCACTTTTTTGCTGGAAATCAGTCTGTTATTACCGTAGCTTACCCCAAATCCAACTCCTGATGGTCCTTTTGAGCCGTCCGTATACCTGATTTCGTGGAGGCGGTATTTTTCTGCTATGATGGCCTTGAAATGTTCTGGCAGACCGACTGAGCTCACCCGGCTCTGAAGTTGTTCCTGATACCGTTCTCCACGAGAGTCGTTGGGAACCTCCAATCGTTCGCCCCAAACCAGGATTGTTTTGCCACCGGGGGAAGTTTGGAATGCACCACCCGCTGCAGGATCGTGTTGCTAAGGGCGGTCAGGTGGGTTTCCCCCCTACCGCTGGTTTTCGTCAAAAAACTGGCAGTCCTAGATACGATAGCCAAGTCGATGATTAGGTCGAAAGGGGGTTCCCCAATTTCAGCGTAGACAGAGGCAGCTGGTGTTGATGGCACGAGGCCAGAGACAGTCCGTAGTGCCTTATTATAAATCGGTACCAGAGTTTTTGGGAGCTTGTCTCCGGCCAAACACGTCAGCTCGAGGCCATAGGTGAGGCGGCTGCTGATGATAGCTTTGGCCACCCGTAACCGGATCTTCCTGTTGTTGCTCCGATGCGGTTTGGAAATGGTTTTCAGAAGGTTCAACCGGGTGGCGCAGCTCTTCTTATCTTCCTCGAAATGGCGGAGGAAGCTAAGTTTGTGGTCGACCAGCACTCCGAAGATCTTTAATGTTTTTCGAGGGGTGAGATTGGGCCGAAACGGAGAAAATTACTATAAGTAATATTTTGAAAAATATTGCGAATATTTTTCAAAGCTGTGAACCGTTTGAAAGGAGACATATTTTCACTAATTTTAACGCATAATACTTAACTCTAGTACAAATAGTTATTGTTTAATAATTCATCATTTGCCCAGTCATGGTCCAGGTACTAGGCAGAATGTGCGGAAAAGTATTAAAAAAGTTTTATAATGTATTGAGTCCGTATTTAAAAATGTAGTCCAATTTGTATTTCGTGTTTTACTATACTCTATTGAACAACGAAATAGTAAAATCTGTGTTGTTGTCTGTTACAATATTTGATATTGTCTGTTCAATTGCCTAATACAAATATTTCTTCTTCCCTGCAGGTGCTACTCGGAATGTCTACTACGCACTAGTTACTTCCCAAAGTGCGATAAATCGGATATTAGATTTATGCATATGATACAATGTCCTCTCCACGCATATAATTCTCACGATATTTCAAGTGCTGAATGGAAAGCCAATCGCTCAATCACTCTCCATCCTTGTTGCACGCCAGGGATGGTGAGGAGCGAGACGAACATGTCGAATCGGAGGAGGAGCATCAACAGCATCAGCAGCAGGATCCTCAAGAGCTCGGAAATGCTGTGTTACGGAGAGTCGGCAGCTCGCTGCTGTCGTCCGACACAATACGGAATGTATCGAACCGAGTCTCTACGGATTCAACCTCAACCTACGAAATCATCGATTGCCAATCACCGGAACCTATCGATGAAATGTGGAGTAATGTGGTAAAGATCACTAGGGCCACCAGCGCAACCGTTGCTGCGATGGTCGGCAACGATTCTGGCATTAACGAAGATCCGGATGACGAAGAGTTCGAGATACAAGATGTCGGAGAAGCTACCGTGCCGCATTGGAAAAAAATCGAGCTTGCAAGATCATCCACGAAAGAGGAAAAGCAGCGTCACAATGAGGAAATTTCTATTATGAAATCAAATTCAATCTCTTCAGAGACCAATTCTTGGGAGAATTTCTCTCCATCTAAGGCTGTTGCAGAATCTGTAACGGAGGTAGCGGAAGATAGGGATCAAATAGAGGTCGCATCGCTAGTGCACACTAAACCAGGAACATCGAAAGCATGTTTTATTGATGCCTCATCTCTCCACGATGAAGATGAAATTCCATATCCTTCTTTCGTTGAATCGAATCTTCAGCGACAACAACAAGATAGATCGACGATTTCTTTATCCGCTATTTTGAGCGATGACGAGAAAATCAAAAGTTCGAATAACAAAAAATCTGTCGACATTAAGGATCAATACTCTTCGACGGCAACTAGTGATTTCATTTCAATTAAGCAAAACAACAAAGAGTCTGGAAACATAGAGTATACAGAAGAAACGATGTCGAGGCAAGAATCGGAAAGAAAGCAAGGTACCTTCCTGTTCCAGAACTCAATACAACAATACTCGGGCCATGCAATAGAACCAAACCTACAGTTTCCCGATGAAAATTATAGTGATCTGTCTCTTCCAAGTGTCTATTCTTCTAGTAGTGAGCCGAACTATGAATTCAGTTCCCTAATGACTGAGAGTCAGCCTCGGTTTATGGCTACCGGTGGCATAAATACAAGCGGGTACAACTCTGGTTCGGCAGATTATTCGTCCAGAATAACACACCGATTCGATAGCGAGTCCGCTCATTACCCGGACACGCCGTTCAATTCGATAGTTCACGTGAATTCCTCCGCTCGAATTACCGCGGCGGTACGTCAAACCTCGGAAGAGAACTACGAGAGTTCGATAGAGTCACACTCGACTCCCATCAAAATTCCAAAAAGAACTCAAAAGCATGATGAATCTGCTCCCATCATTTCGGGCGGAGCATCGATTGAAGACTTCACACCGAAGCAGTGCGAAAGTCCGTCTGTACGAAGAAGAACCGATACGTGTCCGATAGTTTCTGGTGGAATGAGTTTCGAGGATGATTTTAAACCGGATGAACGGACACGAAAACTGAGCTGCTCTGGAAAATCTTGGGTTGTCGATTTGAAAAATTGTCCAGATGATGAGAAATCCGCGGCAATCATTTCATCAAATGAGCACAATCGGAGTGGTATGGGTTTCTATGTGGATTTGGGAAGTATCAAAACGCCAGAGGAAGAGAAATCTGTTGTTGTTCATAATAGAACGCATAGCCGCGCGCACCAGGACTTGATCAAGAAATCAACGGGATTCTATATTGACCTTTCGGATGGCGATAGCTCGAGAAGCAACACTCCAAAAATTACAAAACCAAGTACACCACCTGTCAAGCCATGTTCGGATGGCAGTTCTCGATCGGAATCGGTTGAGAAAGATTCCAAAAAGAACATGTTTTCTATGTTTATTGAGATTGGTAACGATTCGGCGCCGAAGCCTTGTTCAGTTCCGCGTAAATTGGTGACGAACGCTTTAACGGAGACTAGGGTAGCTTCATCTCCGCCCGTTCGACCTGCATATTTCGACACAGAAGAAAAGAAAAACTGTTACATGTTCATTGAAACATCTGACTCGACAACAGTTGTGCGAAGAAGCAATGCTTCATCAGTGGCCAGAAATGATTCCAAGCGTCATTCGTGGAATCCCACGGGCACCGAGGGAACCTTCCATGAACGACGAATAGTAAGCCGTGAATACCAGCGGTCAACGAGTGTTACCAGCGATAAAGGGATTATGAATATTCTAGATAAAATACCGCTGCTCTCGAAAACATCCAGCATGTCGATCGATTCTTCTGTTTCTCCGTATGAGGATTTCACCTGTTCGAAATCCGAATTGAGCACCTATTCCAATCATTCTGTTTCATCAAATTCGGCCCAATTGAGCAGTGAATCCAAAATTTCGTCGAAGGACGCCGGAGGTTTCGTGGAACCGGAATTGACAGCATCGACCAAGAAGAAACGAAGAGATGCCAAAATCAACGAGACGTTCGATAAGAGCAGCCAAGGGTCCGTAACGGACGGGATTTTATCCTCGAACGAAGATAGCACACCAGTGTCTACAACAACCGATACTGACGATGTAACGTTCCAAAACAATCCAGCAGATGAACCAAACGCAATTCCTCCTCCGGTTGAAGTTGAGTCCGAACCGGTAGAAGATATACAGCTACCAAGCACCGTCGCCAAACAAATGGAAACGATTGTTGAATTAGCTGAAAATTCTCCAAAACATACGGCCAGTGGCAATAGGAAACCACCGCATACGATGGAGACATTACACGCAACTATCGAGAAACAGAAGCAGCTACTAGAAACTGTTTCGGAAAATGTTGAAACTCAAAGCACATCTTTCGTGAAACTATCCGATATGGATAAACCTCCGGCTCCAACGAAGTTTGAACTTCATTCGAAAAGCGAAAAGGCCACCATCAGCAGCACTGGTTACATGTCTAGCTCGGCTGGATCAAATCGGGTGGCACGACTTTTTAGTGACAGTCATAAATACAACACTATCGGAACTGCCCATCAGAACTCACAACAGCTGCAACAAAACACTTACTACGGTAATGGGACTGCCTCGATGGAGAGACACTCGTGGACAATGTCGCGATCCACAGGGAATAATTTCATGAACCTGGTATCATCGTTTGAGAATTCGAGAAGTCTCAGTCGACTCTTTCCACACTTGTCGAAAGGTACGGTAAATTATGAAACAAGCTTGTTGCATTCGTACACTGATGGGATTTCTAGCTTTTAGCAACAGTTTGCCTTCTGATGTGGGCATGAATTCCACCAGTCGAGGCAGCGAACTACACGAGTTCATCTCAGATTTTTCAGGCACATCCAGCATCACTTCTAGTCGCTCGGGAATGGGTAAGTACACGCGAAGTGACCAAGCTGTGCAAAGATCGATGTAACACACATACACGCACATTTTCATTCACAGAATCCATCGACGAGTCTATTTCCAGTCGGCAGCCAAGGCGGTTGGGCGAAGATCTGCTGAAGATGTTTCTTCAGGAGATTGCTACCGACGTGACCATCGAGGCGGAATCGAAGAAAATGCGCGCCCACAAGTGCATTCTGCGATCGCGTTGTCAATATTTTGCTGCCATACTCGCCGGTGGTTGGGTCCAAAATGCCGGTAATCTTATTAGCCTGCCCGGTTACTCGTATGCTGCGGTTCACTTCGCTCTCTGCCATATCTACTCGGGAGCGTCCCATCCACCGGAAGGGATTAGTCTGATGGAGTTGGCTGCACTTTCGGATCTACTTGGACTCGAAGGATTGAAGGAGGTTACGGCGTATGCTTTGAAAACGAACTATTGTCACAATTTTCATAAGGTAAGAATGGAAATAAAGCTGAAGAATACATGCCGTCGTACGGGGATACTTTTGGTATTTTAGTTTTTCATTTATATAGTTTATAAAATTATGTTTTGGGCATCATTTTATGTAGGCCGTTTTTCAAATGCAGTGCTCTAGAATCATTGCTAGCATGATTCACAAAGTTGTACGACGAAAGAGCCGACCATAATTTCGTTAACATCACACCACAACGAAACTTAAACGCTCAGGTCCGCCAAGATCAGGATTTCGAACCGGTAATTTGTAGGGTCAGCGCTCATCCATGAACGAACGGAGATGGCCCAAGACTTATTGATAACACTGCACCTTCTTCCAACATAGCCTCCAATGCCGTTACACCTAGAGTTTACCATAACAAACGGAAACACAAATCGACCACGTTTTGATCGATGGTCGGCTCTTATCAGACATCATCGACATCAGAGCCTATCGTGGTGCTAACATCGATTCAGAGTACTATCTGGTTATGGTTACGAGGGCTGCAGGAACAGAACGTTGCTAAAACCTACTCGCAGCGTTTTGAAGCTGCGTTACCGGATGTAGACGAACTGAATGCTGTTCCCCTCGATGCATGCTGGAAAACTCCGAAAGCAGCAATTAGCAGAACAGCAGAGAAAGTCATCGGGTATGAACAACGTGGACAGCGGAACGAATTGTTATGAGCAGTGGCGTCTCGTGAGTAAATTGACTAGTTGTACACCTACACGATGAACGAGAGCAACACAAAATTTGGTAACTTTCTACTCAAAATTGCCAAAGGGGGTAGCTGTAATTAGTGCTCGAATATTGTTTTCTTTAATTATGAAATTTAATGGATTGACTGAACTATCTCGTGTTTCATCGAATTTAAAACATTTCTGAGTGTAATTCTATATTTGAGCCACTTTTCATAGTCGTGCGTAATTGATATATATATTGTATATAAATTCAATATAACATTGCATAAATTTAGATGCGTCATGAAACGTGATATAATGTTTCTTAACTCTCCTGTACTCGCACGCAAAATCGTAACTCGTATACTCACAGACTGTGCGTGTCTCTGTAATATTGCTATTGTGTATTTTTAGACGTTATTGGTATTAATTTTAAAAAGATATAATTGAATGGAAAATCTCAAGAATATATTTTTTCTCTAACTTCATTCAGTTTTAATCGCCAATGAATTCAGCCACCTCATTGATTCTCGTCCTACCAGACCGTATTCTCGATATAGAAGAGCTAAACATAATATAAGAGTCTTGTTTTCGGGGACAAATTATCTTTTTAATTAAATTTCTTCTGGTGATACAGTCATGAAATTTAAGTGAAATCGTATCACCATCCTACTTGGAGTCACCAAGAAACATTTCTTTCAGACAAATACAAATTTCTTTATTATATCTTTCAACTATTTTGATCATCCTAAAGCTGTAGGCCCAGTTCGGGATCTTCTGCTGCATAAATTACTTCAACTCGTAATCGCACTTTGGATTAAGAATGATACCAATGAAGAGAGGGAAGAAAAACATTTCCATGTTTTTGAATTATTCGTGCAAGAGTGCAGAAAAACAATATTGAGAACATGCGCCATACAATGAATGTAATCAGCATTTGAAAACGACTTCTTTGCGATTGCCTGGATTCCTCCTTTATCTCCTGACATCTATCGAGCTCCATCATATGTTTACGTAACCAGCTTAGCAGGTGACACGCCAAATTTGTGCAGTAAACTAACGACATGGTTAGCTAAAGCTATACCAGACTTATCAATACTAACATCTCAATGACACAAATCTTTCGAGTTTAATTCATGACGAATGTCAAAGGGTCATGCGTTTTTGAATTTATATTTAATCATTACTACTCACCGTCGTTCAAGCAATATTGTAGTGTTGTAGCCAACTTAGATTTCCTGAAAACATCAGTGATTTACGACGATCATAACAGCAACGAAATCAGCTTGTTTCACTTCTTGCGCGATCTGCTCTAGCATGGTGGTTCCAACAATTTCCACCAACTCATTCTGAATTTATTCTGATGTTTCAGAAAATACTGCCGTGGCATTTATGAAGACGGAAAACGACATATCTTTCGTAGCCGAAAAGTTACACATTTCCTTATACAGGGGAACTTCGATAAAACGTACCCTCGTATTTTCAAAGTGTAAAGGAGTATTTTTTTGAGTATTGAAAGAGTAATAAATTACTTGTATTTCGATACTAGAACATGTTTGTACCTTTAACCAATCCTGAAATACAATTGGTTTTGTGATTCCGGATTCTAAATGAATCAAGTTTTAATCAACAGTACGAAAGGAAGCATCATGAGAAAGACTGGCTTCGTATTCTAGTTGAATTTAATGAGTTAATGACTTACTCAAACAGCAACACAATAAAGTAATATAAGCTACGTTTCTGAGTTCTTTATTATGCTTCGATACAACGTACAATTTTGAAAGTGAAGTGTACGTTATATCGAAGTTACCCTGTAGTTTCCTCTATTAAAGATGTTATGCTTTCATCGTGACCTCGGAAGCTCAGCCCATGTGAACTGAGAAGACAAACTAATTCAATAAGGATTTTCATGCTATCATGTTCTCAGTTATTCTTCACAATTGAGTTATGCTTGTTTCTTACTACTACATTAGCATGATCTAACGCATCTTCAATGCAAGTTTCTTCAAACGTGCGGCATATCATGCTGTTGTTGGTGTACTATTTGGTAGCTGAATTAACTTTTGATTTGTGATGATTTACCGCGAATCTCAATCGGTACACCGAATAAACTGGATGAAATTTAGTCATCTGGAGTGCGCTAAACCGACTGCGAATCTAAAGCGTGGATCTCCCCACGTGCAAAGCAAAATATGCACGATACATACACTAATACATTGGCAATTTACTAGAGCGTGTGAGCGCCGCTCTATCTGTTCACCGAAAAAGTGCACAGACATTGATGTCGATGACGTGATAAATAATCGGCACCAAGTGAGCTTTCAGAGAGCTGCTATATCAAAGCACCTTACGCAAAGCGCATCGATTACGAATCCAGAGCGTGCATGGTTGGCTAAGTTCGGGAGAGTAATAAGATTCCGTTCTCTTCTCTTGTGCACAAAGTCCACTGCATCAATATACGTAATTCTGCACAGTGCGCGGACTGGGAGAGTCGTAAGTTTTCAACACTCTTCATACGTTTCTTTTCTGAGCTCTAAGTCTGTGTATAGCATAGCAGGAGCGCTTCACTTTTTTTTCTTTTTAAATATTAGGTTGTGCAGTGCACGAGATGCACATATGGACGAGACGCCACTGGTTATGAGCGTTCGTGAGCGACAATACGAGGCAATACGAGGAACACCTGAACAGGTCTGTGCGACTGTGGACTACACCGGTGCAGTGAATAACGACGATGGGTAAAGTAAAGAAGGTCGTTAATCAGCCAAAGAACCACAAATCAGCTGGTAAGAAAGGTCTTGCAGCTGAGCTTTTGAAGAAAGGTACGGGAAAGCTTTTAGAGTGTATGCACCGGTTGATAGTCAGGATCTGGGACATGGAACAGCTACCAGAGGAGTGGAAAGATGGGATAGTTTGCCCCATTTATAAAATAGATGACAAGCTGGATTGTGGGAACTACCGTGCAATCACGATCTTGAAAGGTGCCTACAAAATTCTGTCTCAGATCCTCTTTCGTCGTCTATATCTACTAATAGCAAACAAATTTGTGGGTATGCCTGGTGACTCGACGACGGACCAGATTTTGACACTGCGACAGATCCTCCAGAAGTTCCGCGAATATCAGATCCCTACGCACCACATATTCGTGGACTTCAAAGCCGCATACGATACATTCGACCGACGACAGTTATGGAGTATTATGGACGAACACAGCTTTCCCCAAAAGTTGACAAGAATGTTTCAGATAAAGATGAACGGTGTGCGGTATAGTGTGTGGATCTCTGAAGATCTGTCGGACAAGCATGGGAAAGTTCATTCGCTCATTTGTCTACACCTAGTTATTATTCTGTCTTGTATCTGCTTGGAATAATCATGGCGAAGAGAATGCAGCAAGCAATCGTGAGATTACTCGTTGAATCATTTTCAACTCTCCTACCTTCTTCATTCGGGACTGCGAACCAAACATAACGGGACTGTGAACCAAACATAACAAAGAGTGGACAACAACATTCAATTCATGAATACTTCTTTGCAAGAATTGTGCGGAACAAAATAACGAATGAGTCAAAATAGGCTCAATCTGCTTGCATGTATGATTCTATTTTCCCTTCTACTCTCTTCCTTGTTAGCATTCAAGCCAAGCAAGGCGCTTGAATCTGCTTTTCCACTCACCAATAACTTGCATTAATGTGGTCTTTTGTGTTGGTTTAGATCGTTACATACTATAAAAAAGAAGTCATTGCAATAATGAACAGGAAACAACTCGATTTCGACTACCTCCCTGTATTTTACTGCTGCGATCGAGGCTTTAATGATTGATATTTGAGTGAAAAAAGGATGATTTTACTTGTCCTGAGAATTCAATCAAAACTGTATCATAGCGACACTCATTGGCTCGAGTTAAATGTTCCAATCTGATTCTCTCACCATCTAACGTCGTTCCGAGAGACAAATGGTCGGTGTTAAGTTAGACCGGATCATGTGACATTTTTATGATTTCAAGAAAAACGATTTTGAAGTTTGGTGCTATGAGGGATTTTTATTGAGCGTTCAGAACAATTTCGATAAGTTGTTCCTGCTGTACGCGTGATCTTCCGAATTTGATAAATGTGGAATATAGGCTACAAAATGTTTAACCTAATGCAATCAATAACTCGATTTTTTTAATTTTGCGGCTTGGTCCGCTCTGACTTAACAAAAAAAATTCTCTGAGAATAGATGAAAGGAATTGAGACAATATTTTCCCGGTGAATTCGTGAATGAACTTTGCGAAGATGATAGGTGATTGTTTTCTGTCTCAAATATAGTGAGCAAGCAAACCATTTGTCATGACAATTGTCATGCGTAAATGCGAAAACAGAATAGAAACATACGGTATGAGGCATGATGTCGACGCCAACCTCTCTCAGTTTCTATTCTGTTTTCGCATTTTCGCATGACAATTGTCATGACAAATGGTTTGCTTGATAGTGAGACATAATCGGAGAATAGAAGGATGAGTTTTATCTGTGAATGAGTGTTGTCGAATTTGGAAACGATTTTTCCCATACCTGCTGTCGGAATCGTTTGAACCCACAGGGGACTTCGACAAGGCGATAAACTCACCCCACCTCAGTTGGGTAGAACATTTGATAGGGTACTTGCTTACTTATTGTTGTTACGCTTCACGCTGGGAGCATAATAATTTCGTTAGAAGCTTCCATTCTGGGCGATCCGCAGTTTTCGCTTTGTTCGGGTCAAATTTGGAACCTCTCGGTTTGCCTCTACTGCGGTGTCCTTGCGGGTTAAAGTCTAGTGCTTGTCTACCAATTTTAATATCACTCTTCCGTAATATGTGGCCGACCCACCGCAATTTACGCTTCTGGATCTCCTGGAAATCGGCAACGACGATGGAGCTCGTCATTTGAAAGGCCCTACCAGCTCTTAATCTCGCCTGCTACCGTCGGAGCGTCGCATCTATCTTCTTCTTAACCCGGTTGAGTATTACCTTACACAGGAATTTGAGAATTACGCGCAGCAGCCTGGTGCCTCGCCAGTTTAAGTGATTAATCCTCGGAGCTTTGTTGGATTCCGTACTTCTGTTTGCTGCTTCTATCTCTCGCAATGACGGCACCTCTGTGTTGACGCGGAAAATGCGTCTCACTGGAGGCGGCTCACGCTGGAGTGTTGGTGACTGGTCGATCGCGGGCACTTGGAGCAGCTGCTCGATTATGTTCTCGACACGAGCACATTCCAGGTCGAAAGCACGATACCGACAACGGGCTGTATGTTTTCTCTGCTTGGTTCTTTGTCGCTTTATCGCGACTTTGGCACCCTTTCTATCATCTATATTCTTCCAGGTGCCCTTCGACATCCATTCTTTCCCTCGGGTGCACAGTTCATCCAGGATATTCTCGCTGGTTGCGACGAAGGCGTTCTTGAGGGTGGTCCACTGGTTCTCGACGCTGCCACCAGCAGGGATATCCTCGGCTCGTGTCCCAAGTTCATCCGCAAACGACCTTTTCACGTTAGGATCGTCTAGTGGACGTGTGTTAAATTGACGTCCCATGACGCGCTCGTAGTCCATGTTGCCAGAGCCTATCTTCGCGTTGAAGTCGCCCATCAGCCCATGTCACCTTTTTGATAGGTGAAGTGAAGAGAAAAGTGCGGGTGAATAACATAGATAAAGCACATTATCATTAATTAACAGTCCTCTATTTCTTGAAAGTTTAAAAAACTTCCGAAAGATGTAATTTTGGTAATTTTTCGTATACAATTTTTATCGAATACAGCCTTCACTAGACTAGGCTTGGAAACCCTAGGAATTCGTTGGCTAACTGCCATTTGAAGGCGTTCTAGTCGATAAGCTAGGCCAATCTTCTCCGGAATTCCTGAAATCGAGTAAAGTCATTAACTTTCCATTTGTACCTCAGTCGAATAAAACAAAGGAAAAAAGTATCTTCCCTGATTTTTGTCATCTAACCCCTGCTGAATGAAGAAAGGAATCCAACATTCTAGTTTGGACTTTCATTAAAACAAAATAATAATAATTATATCAATAAGTTGATCAATTATATGTTCGCCGTTACTGTTTACAACTTTTTCCCACCTCTCGACCAATTTATTGATACCGTTCCGTCAAAAATCGCCTGGTCTGGTGTCAAAGAAGTTGTTGAGCCAGTTTTTAAGGACCGCTTTGTTATCGAAGGTAACGCCCTTCAAATGGTTTGACAGGGAGCGAAACATAGTAATCGATAGTTGAAAGGTCCGGAGAATACGGCGGATGCTAAACTACCACCCATTCGAGCTCTTGAAGAGCGGCTTTGACGACTTGGGCAACATGGGGCCTACCGTTGTCGTGAAGGAATATGGTTTGACCATGTCGATCAGGTCTTTTCAGTCGAGTAGGTGATTGAGCATCGTTTGATGAACGCAGTCAATTTTTTTCCGCCAATTCACGACTGGTTTGGCGACCGTTCTCCTTCAAAGATGATTTGAGACGTTCTTCATCGAATTCAGAAGGCCTTCCGCTGCGGGGCGTGTCTTCGACGTCAAAGTCATCATTTTTGGAATTCTGCAAACCACTTTCGTCCTGTAGACCTCCACTATACACATCCCATATGTCCCGGGCTGCTCCGGCAGCTTTGATTTTTGCCTCCTGGGTATTCCATTTCTAAGCCTCAAAACTAATAAAAAAATTAATTACTCAAAAATACAATTAACATACTTACTTTGCTAAACAGCAAACAAATCGTTGTAAAATAAAAGAAATATTAAACACTATGAATTTATTCCCTTAGAAAGAATAAAGCCATTTAGTCGAATTTAGACAAATTGACATTAGTCAGATACCTCATTCTTAGAATAATTATTTTTGACGTGGAACTACGTCTAACCGGAATATATGGAGGGCAAAATGAAAACCTAAACACAGAACACGCAGGAAAAAATGAAAGATTTCGAATGCTTATAATTCGAACATTTCTTACTGAATCGGAAAGATGTTTGTATCAATTGATGGGGATTATTTCTACGCGTCTATCGCAACTAACAAAATGTTATTTTTCATTAGATAAACAATTGAATAACTGTAAAATATTATGTGTTATCTACACGCTCCAACTGTCTCATTTTGATTGGCCCGATCTACAGTTTCCCTAACACAGCCATCAAAACGGCTTGGCCTTGGGGAAATCGGCATTGCGAATGCATGAAAGTAGGGGAACATTTGTTCTCACCGATAAATGTTCCCTAACACAGACTTCAAAACCAAGCAGCGATGGAGAAATCGGCATTGCAAACACATGAAAGGGGAACACACCGAAATGTGTTCCCTTACAGATTTCTAAACCAAAGTGCCTGGAGGAAATCGGCATTTCAAATTCATGCAAGTCGGGGGTATTTTTGTTCCGACTGAAATGTGTTTCTCTAACACAAACTTCAAATCCATGGAGCGTGGGGAAATCGACATTGCGAATTCATATAAGTCGGGGGTATTTTTGTTCCGCTTGAAATGTGTTTCCCTAACACAGACTTCAAATCCATGGATCGTGGAAAATCGGCACTGCGAATTCATACAAGTTGGGGGTATTTTTGTTCCGATTGAAATGTGTTCCCCTAACACCGACTTCAAAACCAAGGTTTCTGGGGAAATCGGCTCTGCAAATAAATGCAAACAGCGAGTACTTTTGTTCTCGCTTGCCTTTGTGCACACTGGAATATGTCTGCCCTAACACGATCTTCTAAACTTAGGAACCTGGGAAAATCGTGCAGACACTAGAAGCTAACGAACTTTCCAGTTTCCAGTTTCAAGCAAATTCGCGGTTCGAGAAGTACGTACACTTGAGAGATGTTTTCACATCAGAAAGAAATTCAAAATAAAATAATCGTTTGATAATTCTTTCGTACATATATTTTGTCCTAGGCATCATACCAAACGTGAAAGGTCTGTCAATAAATTTACTGGTAACGGAGGAACACAAAGCAATTATATTGAATTCAATTGAATTTGGAAACTGTTTTTTTCAATCAAGAATTTAAGCCAAGGTAGTCCCACGTCAACCTTGCGTTTATATCATAGATATAACCCACCATTTTTCAGTCATATTCGATCGATTTTGTAAAGCAAGATTAATCACTATTTAAAAAACTAAAAATCTCAGTTGATTCGGTGTATATTTCTGATCAATGTCACATACATATCGTTGTTGAATAACGTGGTCGTTTGAATTGTTCGCGCGAAGTTAGAGAGATGACACTACTGGTGCGTATCGGGGTTAAGTTAAGTTATTTGCATTTCTTGGAAGAATACACACCAGGTTTCAGCAAGATCGATTGGTTTTTTGACGTAGGATTACCCCTTACATTAAGGGTGCCAAATCAGAAAACAGGTCACGTTTTGACGTAGACGTCTTTCATTTCTATACCGGGGTGTAAAATCAAAGTTTCGAAAACGGAAGCGTTACGCCGGAGACCGAGATTTTGAGTGTTAATAGCTCCTAAATAACTGAACGAAATGGTATGATAAACAATTCATTCGAAAGATAAAATGTCTACGCGTTCTATACTTGTTACTTTCTGATCCAAAAACTTGTTTCAATAGTCTTAAATTTGCTTTCAAAACAGGCTATTGGAATCACCAATCGGTATATAAGCGAGCGCCGCTTGGAAATCCACACAATTCTAATTGAACAGCGATTGGAGCATGTTGTCACTGTTGTGGTGAAGCTCTTCATTTATCATGAAAGCGCGGATGAACGGTGTCACCAAGAGATTGTTTGTGCACCTGGCCAGAAGGGAACCCATCAGGAGGAGAGTGATGCCACAAACGGTTCCCCGGGAAGATCTCGAAGCAGCCGCTACACACACACACATACACGCGCGGAATTCTTTCCGTTTGGATGCCGTTCAGCATCGAAAAAGATCCGGAAAATAATCTGCCAGTTCCTCTGGGAATTTAAAAATACATTAATGTGAAAGAGTTTATTTCGATGTTTTCTATCCATATAACACTGTGACCAAATATTTTTCAATCAAGTGCCATTAACAGATGATTATCGAGTTAGCATTAACCACTGGTGGGCTTCCAGTATCGAGGAAAATGTGGAAATATCTTTTTAGTTTATTTTAATGTTTTCTATCCATGTAACACTGTGACCAAATACATTTGGTTTAGTGATTTTTCAATCAATCGCAATTAACAGGATAGCTTCTGAAGATTATTCTTCTCCATCAGTAGGATATTTCCGTATCCAATATTGTATGCGCCTGCAATCGATTATTGCTCTGTCGCCGAAAGTTCCGAGCTCAGAGAGTTAATTCCCCTCTAGTTTGCCTTCCAAATTGCCATCGTAAACCACGCCTTCTCTCGATTCAATAACGCAAAAAAAGCATACTTAAGCAATATTCTGGTGGTGAGACGCATTCATTTTTCGTGAGGACATCGACAAGACAACATCTGCCCTGAAACGCAAGCAGTTTGTTTGAAACTGTGAGGGAGCACAGAGAAGCCGATCCTTCAGGAGAAGAGAAGGTGACCATCGAAGCAGCCGCTACACATACACATACACGCACGGAATTCATTCCGTTTGGATGCCGTTCAGCATCGAGAGAGATCCGGAAAATAATCTGCCAGTTCCTCTAGTAATTTAAAAATACATTCATGTGAAAGAGTTTATTTGAATGTTTTCTATCCATGTAACACTGTGACCAAATATGTTTCAATCAAGTGCTACTAACAGATGGTTATCGAGTTAGCATTAACCACTGGTGGGCTTCCAGTATCGAGGAAAATGTGGAAATATCTAATCGTTACTGAAAATAATCTGCCAGTTCCTCTGGGAATTTTAAATTACATTCATGTGAAAGAGTTCATTTTAATGTTTTCTATCCATGTAACACTGTGACCAAATACATTTGGTTTTGTGATTTTTCAATCAATCGCAATTAACAGGATAGCTTCCGAAGATTATTCTTCCCCATCAGTAGGATATTTCCGTATCCAATATTGGATGTATAAAAACTTGTGCCTCCAACGTAACGCTCTCGTTTTCGAAGTTCTCCAAATATTCATTCATTCAGAATGAATTCAGATTCAACTTCAAACAAATGATCTCTAAATCAACGATAGTCCTACGTCACCCTTGCGGTTATACCATAGATATAACCCACTTCCTGTTTTTATGAAATAAAGTTAAAAGTTAACGTTAAAAACTATTTTTGCTGCGAACGGATTTTTACGATTTGCATACCAAAAAAAAAATTTCTAAGATTTATTTGATACTAGCTAACCCGGCAAACTTCGTCCCGCCCATTTACTTGATTAATTCTCGAGTAATGCAGAAATTTGTGTTTTATTTGTATGGCAGCCACCCCTAAGAGAGGGGGGAGGGGTATCTAACCACCATAGAAACATTCATTGCACCCTAAAGTTTCCATATGCCTAATTTGGTTTAATTTGCTTGATTAATTCTCGGGTAATGCAAAAATTTGTGTTTCATTTGTACGGCAGCCCCCTCTAAGAGAGGGGGAAGGAGTATCTTAACACCATAGAAACATTGCATCCTAAAACCTCCACATGCCAAATTTGGTTTCATTTGCTTGATTAATTCTCGAGTAATGCAGAAATTTGTGTTTCATTTGTATGGCAGCCCCCCCCTTTGAGTGGGGGAAGGACTGTCTAACCATCATAGAAACATTTATTGCACCCTAAAACTTTCACATGCCAACTTTGGTTTCGTTTGATTGATTAATTTCCGAGTAATGCAAAAAATTGTGTTTCATTTGTATGGCAGCCCCCTCTAAGAGAGGGGGAAGGAGTATCTTATCACCATAGAAACATTTATTGCATCCTAAAACCTCCACATGCCAAATTTGGTTTCATTTGCTTGATTAATTCTCGAGTAATGCAGAAATTTGTGTTTCATTTGTATGGCAGCCCCCCCTTTGAGTGGGGGAAGGACTGTCTAACCATCATAGAAACATTTATTGCACCCTAGAACTTTCACATGCCAACTTTGGTTTCGTTTGCTTGGTTAATTTCCGAGTAATGCAGAAATTTGTGTTTCATTTGTATGGCAGCCCCCCTTAGAGAGGGGGGAGGGGTCTCAAAATATCACGAAAACCTTCCCCGGCCCCAAAAACCCCTACATACCAATTTTCATGTCGATCGGTTCAGTAGTTTCCGAGTCTATAAGAATCAGACAGACAGACAGACATCACTCCATTTTTATATATATAGATGCATTATACATTACAATCCAATAGTCTGTATGTGGTTTAAATTGACGACAATTACATACATATGTTCTGTCCATTTGTGTGCTTTCCCAAACAGAGCTGTCAATAACGGGCAACTTATGCAGTCGCTAGAATAGAATCAACGAGGGGGAATAGCGAAAAGAGAATATTTTCGGAGTAAACTCCACCCTAAAATCCCCCCACCAAAAAATCTTCAGGCGATTCCATAAAACCACGCATACTATCGGTCCTTGTCAAAACATCAAAACATTTCACTAAAGAGATTTTTTAAAAAGTTTGATGCTTTCTACAGTAACTCCCGGAATAAAAAATCAATTTTTTTTATAAGGAAAACACGGAAGTGGACTTTGGACACTTTGCACCAAACAATAGACCCTAGAACAGTCATTGCCTTGAAATGGACACGCGCGAATACCTGCAATGAAGCAGAATCAAATACATATTGAAAAAAATAATTTTAAAACTATCAAATTTATTTTAAAAATATTAAATCAATTTTTTGAACAAACATAAAAAAAAATTTATTGAACTTAAATTAACATATTTTAAAAAATCTTCGAAAATGCTCTCTTCTCTCATGGAGTCGCTTGCATGATCTGCTGCAGCAGCTGCTTCGTTTGGTATCTCATCTGTGAGAAATGAATAATAATGTTATAAATTTGCAAATCATATTACTCTGGAATAAACACTCACGACATATTTCGTCAGTGATATAGGCAATCCAGTGGGTCAAAACTATGCACAGGAGATTCGCCTTGGTAGCTCGTAAATACGCAAAAACGCAAGAAAAATATATTAATAAAGTTATCAACAGAAAAACAAAATAATCAAATAGAATAAAGTATGAATCAAGAAAATTATTATCATCAAACAAGTTATTGTAAATATACCATGAAATATATAACAAAAATGACATCAAATATCGCAACATTAAATAACCATGTAAAGTTCAACAATCCACAGAAAACGATAACAGAACAAATAATAAAAAACACTCCAATGAAAACAAAAACGAGAATAAATCAACTAAAATCATAACGTAGCACTCTAAGTAAAAAAAAACATAATAAAAGCAGAGGCTACAAAAAAACATCACTACAACGAATTAATCAAAATCAACAAAACGGTAACGGTATTGAATTAAAGAGACTTTAAACTCAGAGAGTTCATTCGTCTCTGGAAAAATCAACAAAAGAAAAGTCTAAAACCACAATACAGAAATCTGAATAAAACAACCGCAACAGAATACAGAAATATATTAAAACTGAATGCAACAAAAGAACAAAAATAAAGAATACAATAACAACTCACAACAATAACCAAAAACCATAACATAAAATTGTTTCCGCTACCTCGCCTACCATTAATAGTAAGGATTCAAAACGACAACGATTGATAAAACTTACCCCTTTCGTTGCTTTCAGTCGTTGATTTTCCTGCCGCAGTTTGATATTCTCTGCTTGCTCCTTCCGAAGGTCTCTCTCAATCTTCATTCTCTGGAACACCGCCATCTCCATCTCCGTTGCATCCAATGGCTCCCAGTCGAACAAATCCTCGTCATCATCAACGAGAATTACTTCACTGGGAACCAGAGGCGGAGGCGTTTCATCTTCAATCATTCTCTCGTTCCACTGCTGCATCTGGTTTGGCTTTGAATTGGCTGCAAAAAAAGAGTTTTGTTAGTACCATACAACACACTCAGAAATGATTTTTGTTACCTTGATGACGGAGCGTTTTCCACTCGATTCTCCATGCACTCCGGGTTTCCGGCTGGCCCAAGAGCGTTTTGGGACCAACGACCCGGTGGGAATCTTCGACGTGAATGCCGCTCGCTGCATATTGAATGGTGATGGGATTTATACTTGCTTCAATCTTCAAAGTATAAACCTCAGTGAGAAAACGTATTGCACGAACAAAAAGCTTGCTTAGATTGAATTAGAAATTAGGAAATGAAATCGGGTCTTCATTGTTTTTTCGTCGTCACCATGACATTGCATCTTATGTCATGTGTAAACTGATTTTCTGGTGATTCTGGTGATGGTATGCAAATTAAGTTATTAATTAACTAGTTTCAAGCTTATAATTTCTTGCAGCTTTATTGAGCATGGTGGAATTCATCTTCAATGGAAAATTGAAATGAACATAGCAAGAATCTTTATTGAAACTGCCCAACCCAGTGAATCCATATTTTGTGGGTTTGTTGCAAAATGCTTACACAGTTTTCTGAAGAATTACATCAAAATGGCATTCAACTATATCGCTCGGAATAATGAAATGTTCGACCAAGGAGGAGTCAATGAAATGGAAGAGCCAAAGAGACGTTTCTCTTGGTGAATACTTCTAGTATAAAATAACAGTTGCGAACTAGCAACCAAAAGGTGTTCATTAAGTGTTATTTTGAAGAGCCGCGATTCTTTGCTTGGACCAATTGTTTGTACTTCGGGTGAGCTTTTGTATATCAAACCGGCGAAGACGTTTATTGGCGACATGATGATTATGTCGCGCGTGCACTAGTGTTCAATCCGGAAACCGGATTGCTCTTCCGATAGTGTTCTGATACGTTCCACATACGTCATCAACTGTTTACAATGGTCTCCAAAGCCTTTTTGTAAAGCGGCAAAATATTTATCGATCTGGCTTCGTTGGCTACGTTATAGGAATCACCCCCGTCTTCTTTCATGCTTCTGGGAACATACCATGCTGAAGAAAACCGTTCACTATTAGACGTGGTTGGCTCGCTATTACAATCAATGAATCAATCATCACTCCCTTCGTAACATTGTCTACGCCAGCGCAATGTTTTAGAGATGTAATCGTTTGCTTTAGCTTCCACATACTGTTTGGTTCAGTAATTCACATTCTTTTCTCTTATGGTTTTCTTATAACAGCCAATAAAAATATTCGTATCTTTGAAAAAATAGTAGTTAATAGTTGAAATGTAGATCCTAGTGGAACTTTTGCCTCCTTAACGTAGGTATTACTTGCGTATTTTTTATTAGCAGTACATGGTTGAGAATGCTATGTCGAAAAACACGCCTTGAATGCAGTGAGTAAATTGACTAGTTGTGCACCTACACGGTGACCCAAAACTTCTACTCAAAATTGCAAAATGGGGGGTATTTTAGTGCTCGAATTTATGTGGAGGAGATCCGGCGTAGTGATAACATCCATGCCTCTCACGCTAAAGGTCACGAGTTCAATTCTCACTCCCGACATTCTTCCAAAAATGGAAGTAAAAGTGACGAATGGAAGTAAAAGTGTAAGTCACTATAATACAGATAAAAAAAAGTGCTCGAATTTCAAGCATTTCCGAGTCTAATTCTAAATTTGAGCTATTTTCCATAGTCGTGCGTAATTGACATATGTTGTATATAAATGCAATATAACATTGCATACGTTTAGGTGCGCAATGGAATATGATAGGATGTTTCTCAAATATTACAGTGTTGTTTTCGGGGACAAATTATTTTTTTGATTAAATTTCTTCTAGCGTTTCAGTAATTAAATTATTTGTTCTGTGCGAAGGGCAAATCGGTCAATTATGTTTTCCAAAAAAATACTTTAAAGTTGGAGCTCAAAAAGCATTTTGTTTATAATACCCATAAGTAAAAGTCTTTAAACTATAAAGTTCCCTCGCATCTAGCATTGGAAAATGCTGATTAGGAGATACTCAATGGAGTGCCTAAGATTGAACGACCATTCACATAGATAATTTTGTCATATTAACTATTATAGCACTATGCACATAAAACAGAACAAAGAAAACACGAAAGTGTATTTTGGAAACTTTGCACCAAACGATAGACCCTAGAACAGTGATTGCCTTGAAATGGACACGCGCGAATACTTGCAATGAAGTAGAATCAAATGCATATTGAAAAAAATAGTTTTAAAACTACAAAAATTAAAAAAAAATAATTTATTGGACTTAAATTAACATATTGCATCTCCTCTGAGGAAAATTCTAGCGTATAAGTATTGCATCTCCTCTGAGGAAAGTTCTCAGAATCTTACTGTGCCCGAAACAACAATGATTTGTATAAGAAGTTCAGTGTATAAGCCTAAAAGGAGACTATCTTTGGTCAAACGCCCCAAACAATTAAGTATTTGTGGGTCGGAAGTGACGAGGAGCAAATAGCGCGACGAACTAAATCAATTAAATTTAACTTCATTTCTTCACATGTGTTTACATACGTGGCGATACTTTTAGACTGACTTTGCTCAACTTGCAGTGCAGCTAGGACGACTAATTCAATAGGGTATATACATATTTTTTTTATTCTTGCACTGATTTTTCAAACGACCCTCGTATTCCAAAATAATTGGAATCCACCAACTACCAAGCCAATTATAATATTTAAAAGTAAATAAAAATTAAAAATGTCAAAATAATCCCCGAAAAATGGTACTCAATGGAACTTGTGCCCGTTTTATCGTTTTTTCTCTTTCCTCAGCCTTGTTCTGGTTGTACCGATGGTGTGCTGCAAGTTCTTCCTGTAACATTGAATCACGGGTTAGACGATCTGTATCGCAAGTGTTTGAAATGGGTTTGCAGACACTACGTAAAAATTTGGCCGAACAAGCAGTTTTCTCAGTTACCTCCCGATGTAGTCAATCGTTGCAAGCAGCAAATCGTAGCACACTTGGTGAGTATAAACCCATGCCATGATTTGCGATTTGTGATTCGCCTATAAGAGTGCTTTCTTTACAGTCATCTGAAACGGTATTGCACGTCATCCTGGATAGCGAACAACTGCTAACCGTTCTTCATCCGTACAAATGGTCCGTCGATGTTGAGAATGTGGTTCGAGACATACTGGATGCAGCCTACGATTACATCCAAGATCATTTCGCATCTCTGCTTGCTAGTGACAGCTTTCTTTCCCTTGGCCATAACTACAGTTGGGCAATATCTCACGTGGAACCAATCCTGCTAAGGGCGGCAACCGGCCTAAGCCCCGATCAGGCATGTAAGAGTTATCCACGAGCTACGAGGTTGCACAAATTGTTGCAAGCAAAGGTGCTAACAATGACTGCGACGCCATTATCATCGAATGATAATTTGAATATTTTGAATATTTACGACAAAAAGAAAAAGCTGGATATCGAGTATAGTAGACACGACGAAGAGATGGATTGGAGTGACGAGTTTGTCGGAATGGTGAATGCGATACTCTCGGCTGTTGAGCAGTGTTTAATCAGACAGTGCGCTCGAGCCATGCGCGTCAATTCTTGGCAGCGAATGGATATTGAGTTGAGGGAAAAGATACAAAAGCTGGCCTGTCTGATAGAACCTTCGGATGAGCGAAAATCCAGATCGAGATACTCACATTCCTCTCAGACAAGCTCTTCATCGTCAATCCACACCAGGACGAATGATTTACGTCAAGTTAGGCTAGCCATTCAAGCACACACAAAAAGATCATATGAAAATCAGAATAGTCATAATGTCAATAATCGAACAAACACACAGCATACTCAAACCACCGTTTATCACAACGATTTAAATAGCGTTACCAGTGCGCTGAGACCATCCAAATTGCGTGAAATTAACGAACGGAACAATATCCGATCCGAACAAATTTACGAAAATGGCAAAGTATCCTCAAACAAGGTAAATAACAAAGTTGGGCTGATTGGTAAAAGCAATCAGCCGAGTCATAAACGCTCTCAGTCAGAGGATATGGGCGTTAAGGTGGCAAAAGTTGATGCTCTGAACAATTTGAAAACCAAATTCAATAAAGTTAAGCCGCGCTATTTGGAGCCAAAAAAGCCTAAGAATGCAAACAATTTAGATGTGCAAAACATCTCTTCCAGCGGTAGCTCCACTAGAACATCGAGCCCAGCTACAGGCAGGAAAAAAGGTCCGATAGGTATGTTAACCCATGTAGTAGTATGATACACAAACTAAATGAGTTTATTCCATGATTTCAGGGAATGCTGTAAAACAAGTGCATGATTCCAACATCTCGTTGGACAGTCTATCGTCGCCTGCAAAGAATGCTAAAAATTTGAAGACACGTCCCACGATAAACGAAATGGATGTTTCCATTGATTCGTTAGCCGAATCTCTGAAGAGCAGTTCTATTAAAACAAACACAAACACACTTTCTAACGAATCTCTTATCTATCAGGATAACTTTAAGCCTAAAGCCACGAATTTGGATGTACCGCAGAAGAATTGTTTTGACTCTCAACAAATTCCACTGCCCGATCGGGTGGTAGGACCAAAGTCATTCGACTCTCTGGCAGTCCATAAAAATGCCACACTAACCAAGAATAATCTCAAAGCGGCTAACGGGACTAAGTTAGATCAGACCAAATTAAGCTCTACTGGCATCAATCGGACATCATCCTCCGCAAGTATGTGTTCGAATTCATCGTCATCTTTCATTAAGAAGAGTTTTCTCTCTCAACGTTCCCGAGAAATACTGGCTCGCCGATCACACGAGACGAAATCAAATTCTACAAATTCAAGCAATAAATCCGCTGCTTCGTCACCGAGCCTTGTGTCTAGGGATAAAACAACTGCGAGTGACATAACTAAATCTGGTTCGACTGCATCTCTCACTACGAATAGTTCTGGTTCGCGGAAAGTTTTTCGCACTACACTTCATCTTCGTAAGACGGCCAAATTGCAACAAGACCCACCGGTGACAGAGAGGAATAAAAACGAAGATCCGAAACCGTTGAGGCAGAGTGCAATTCCCATTCCTGGTAAACAACTGCGGAAGTCATCTTCGGTCACTCGATCGAACAACAATAACTGCAACAGTAATAGCAATAGTGGACGCTTGCAAAAAAATGTGAACACGGTGATGATTCCAGCTCCGAATAGAAGTACCAGTTTGCATCGACACTCTTCGACATCTTCGAATTCGGACAACGGGCATAAGAACGAAAGTTTCGCAGATGGGAAGTCTGTAAACACCGATTCCAAGCTTGAACGATCAAACACGTTTTGTAAGGAGACGTCCGATAATGCGGTAGTGCTGCAAATTGTCGAATGAACGCTATAATAGGGATAATGTTGGAGTAGACTGTTGAGGTGAGTGTTTATTATTCAAACATTTACATGTGGAAGTGGGACTACACAAAGCATCACATGTTTAAAGATTTTATTCCAGGGTAAACGTATATCTGTATCCACCAATTTGGGTATGGTGATGATGATGATGATGATGTTGAATTAAAGAGGCTTTAAACTTTTCAGTTCATTCGCCTCTAAGGTATGGTGATGAGGACAGCATGAGCCATCATAAACAAAAATAAGCGAGGATTCAAATTTGACCAGTGTCCTTCGAATTCGCAGGAGGAAATAATTCGGGCTTGGCGATTGTTCCTCTGATTTAGAATGGTGTATAGGTCAATGGTCTTGAGTTGATAATCTTCTTTCTCTTCGTCTTCTATTGAGAGGCTTTAAACCTTGCAGTTCGAGGTGATAATCGATTCTGCTACAGTTCACAACTCTTCGTCCAACTTTCTAGTCTCTGAAACACAATTCTTAGCTATTTTAACTGCGCGAATCATCCGCTACCAGCATCCTCCCATGTGCGGCCGGAGGGTTATACTCGCAAATCTATTATAAAAAACCTCCGGTTCGGCCCTCAATTCTCTGCTCGTTCAGATAAAGCTTGTTCCCTGCCTACTGAAAATCTCTTGCGGTGCGCCCCGACGCGTGATGAATCGCCGCATCGCCTTCTTACATGTCTCTGTTAAACTCGTTACTACCGGCTCCAGATGTATTGCTCTTGTGATGAGGAAGGTGAACGCAGCCACTCCATATTAAAAAAAAAGATTCCGGTACACGGTCGAGTGAATCGCATAAGCCGGGCAGGAGAAAGAGCATATTCGGAGAGTGTGACCCCGAGTATAAATTCAACTCGTGGTCGACATCCTACCAAAGCGGGCCCTGACGGTATCGGCTATAAGATACTGAAACAGCTATCCCTCCTTGAACAGTTCGTCCTTCTCAGCATTTTCAATGACCTGTGGAGAACATGAATTCTCCGAGGGTTGGAGACACAACCTAGTAATACCAGTACATAAGGTAGACCAGAGCATCAACAATGTCAAAGGCTACCGTTCAATTTCCTTAATCTCCTGTTCATCCAAGATCCTGGAAAGAATGACGAACAGACGCCTGGTCACCCTTCTGCCCGAAAACAGAAAATTGGGCTATTGGCAGTTCGGCTTCCGACTGGATATGGGTACCAACAAACTACTTCTCGACGCTCGGAGACGCGATAGACGAAGCCAACACGAACCGTCAGCACTTGGAGATGGTAGCGCTGGGCCTAGTAAAGGTGTACAGCAGAACACGGATTCCGATATTGCTGAAAACTGTGGAAGATTGGGGCGTTGATGATAAACTACTTCACTTTATAAAGAACTTCGTCATACGCCGAACAATGGGTTGAAAATTGGTAACATCAGCTTCCAAGTTTTTCACGAGGAGACAGGAGTACATCAAAGTTCTGTTCTTACCGTTGCCCTCTATCTCGTCGCCTTGAATAGCTTGTTCTAGGTCCTAGAAGACAAACATTCGTGTACGTCTGCGTTCGTCTACGCGGACGACATTCTTCTAATGGCAGTGGGTTACATCCACAGGATTGCCAATGACATCGGTGGGCGGCCGAGAGAGAATCTATACCTTCAGCGCAGAAGAGCGGTCAGATGGTGATATGCAACCACAGACATCAGTGTCCCAAATCCAGCTATACAAAGACTAAAATAGACTTGTTGTGTAAGGCTCTCTTGGGAGGATTATTGGGAATCTGCCGTCGTAAAGAACGAAAGCGGCGGATCCTAAACAGCTCTCGCTGCTCGTCAGCCCAAACTCGCTTGCTGTGAACGACCCGAATTCTTCGTCCACTTGATAGTTACGCCGGCTACGTTTAATCGGGTTAAAACCCAACGCCACTTAGGACTGACGTAGGACTTCTTCATTTCTGTACCGGGGTGTAAGTTCAAAGTTTCGAAAACGAGAGAGTGACGCTTGGAGTCACTTTGCCGACTAAACGGAGTGGAATAATAATCACTTCATTTGACAGACAAAATGTTCAAGAGTTATATGATTGTTAATTATTGACCCGAAACATGTTTTAAAAGTTTAAAAATAGCTTTAAAAACACAGGTTTTTGAAATCATCCGAATCCGTATATAAGCTGGCACCCGCTCGGAAATTCATTTAATCGATGTTGCGATATAAGGTGAGGAAGGTCACGCGGACATGCCTTTGCATTATGCTGTTCTCTCCCAATTCCATTCTGTTTCTGCAGCCGAACTGAAAGGAGCATTTAATGAAAACCAAGGTATTGATGATAATTCGATACCGATGGGTGCCATTGTCCATGGATTTGTCAGTGAGCATACAAAATATTTGATGTTATGTAGTTATGATGTTTGGTGAGAACAGAAGTTCTATTATCGAATGCTCACGAATGCCGCTATCGACCGATGATTCCAATTGTCGGGGCTTGGGGTATGATTTGCGCTGGATATTTCGAGGAGGAATAATTCTTTTCCGGAGTGGTATGATAATCACTATATTCGAAAGATGAAATGTGTAAGAGTTATATGCTTGTTACTTATTGATTACTAAGACAACGTTAGTCCTACGTTTACCTTGCGGTTATATCACAGATATAACCCACTTCTAGTTCTCATCTTTTTTTCAACTCTTTTGAGATTATGTTGAACCTAAACGATATAAACGGGTGGTATCGTCTTTGATCGGAGTCAATCCACAAACAGGATTAGAGCCATTACAAAATATACTGTATTTGTTTGTATGTCTCACTATCATTTTTGCCAGTCTGACATCGATTACGGTGGCGTTTCGGGGGTTTCGATAGCCTTTAGAATGAGGCAACCTTAAACCTCACTGCGACTAGAGCCACTAAAATCAGGGATACGTTAGAAGATGAGCAATGTTTCAGAATTACAAGGATGCTCACTAGGATGTAACACAAGTTAGACAAGACATAATACGAATTGGGTTAAAAATTACCTTAATTATCGACCGGTTTTGAGTGTGAAGCTATCCATATGCGGGACAATATCGAACTGATTACATACGGTTTTCGTACGTTAAAGAGGAGCTAAGTTGCATCGATTTTCGAAACTCAAGTTGTGTCCTTTCAAAATATTTCCCTTTGATTACGATGCCTGGTAATAGTGCATCCACCTCCCGAAGGCTTTCTGGAACATGATTTTTGTAATATTTTAGTACTTCCAGTAATTTATGCTTTATCGCTTCCAAACTCTTAAAGTTGGTACTTCGTATTTCGACCTAAGACTTTTCTTACATAGTAACAACATAATTGATTGAGAGAACAATTTTTTATTGTTTCATCCATTGTGAACATTGTGAACATTGTGAAAACCATCGCGACATAAAAAATGTAAATATTTCTTCTTTTATTTCTCAGCGCATTACAGTTCTAGGAGCATGTTACAGAGCAAAACTGAACAAGGCATAAGCGTGGACTGGATTTGACTAACAGGCCAAAAACGCAGCGCCGCTGCAGAGGAAAGTTCACCCATAATGAGAATTGATTCCATCTATGTGCTAGTGAAACATTTAATAAACATTATTCTATGTCCATTCACATCTCGCGTGGTAGGGAGGTAAGTTTATTTTTAAATAGAACAACAAGTTTTTCAGGTCTGGCGAGAAAATGATTTGGATACACACTAACTTCATCACGTTTGTCTAGTCATTTATTTATCAGAATGTTTTGTTCGTTAACTATAATAAGAAAATAAAACCGATATTCAGCTGTGATTGCGAACCATGAGCAGTATTTTTGTGAGGCATTTAAAACCGAAAGGAGAATAAACGATAGGAATGATACCCTTCGAAGAGTTGGGATAGTTCCAGAGAGAGAAAATGTCACATGTTGTTCTCGTAAAAAATAATTATTTTCCAAACACTTAGTTCTTACATAGGTGCTCGAGAGAATATATCCCGTTGAAGGTTTTCAAATAGTACTTAATAGTGGATATGGGAAAAAATTTCCGCTCTTTCGGATTTCTTTTGTGCAATTTTTTTGGTTCGATCCATTTGTCGAAATCTTTTTCGGATCTTCGAAGTCATCCGTTACATCTGGTATCGATAGTGAATTTAATAGGAATACTGGTAAGTTTCTTCGTTTTATTTTCAAAAAATTTATGCTTTGTTCTGCATAAATGGTTACAAATTTAACATTCAAAGTATTGCTCATCGCTAGTCACAATTTTTTCCCATCTTTCTGGCAATTTACGGATCTCTTTGCGTAAATAATCGGGTGGTTTGTCGGCTAACCACGGATCGATCCAATTTTTGACTTCATCAAAATTAGAGAAGTGCTGGTCAACCAGACCATGTTGCATCGATCGTAAAAGGTAGTAATCGGACGGAGCAATGTCTGGAGAATACGGCGGGTGGGATAGGACCTCCCATTTCAGCGTTTCCAAGTATGTTTTGATCGGTTTTGCGACATGCAGCCGAGCATTGTCGTGCTGCAAAATAACATGATCGTGTCTATGCTCGTATTGTGGCTATTTTTCCTTCAGTGCACGGCTCGAACGCATCAATTGTCGGTAGAGGTCTTCCGTAATGGTTTCATTCGATTGTAGCAGCTGGTCCCAACTAATAGACAGTATAACTTTCTGGTCGTGAATATTCCGTGCGGCCGTCGATGTTGATGCATGGCCGGGGTATTCATACGTTGCCCGATGTTTAGGATTGTCGTAATGGACGCACTTTTCATCGCCAGTAACAATTCGATTTAAAGAATCCTTTCTTTTATGCCTTTGGAGCAGTTGTTCGTACGTGAAAAAACGGCGTTCGATGTCTCGTGGCTTCAATTCATACGGCACCCAATGTCCCATCTTTTGAATCATTCCCATGGCTTCTTTTAAACGATCGAATATTCTTCTTCTTGAATGGCGTTAACGTTCCCTGTGGAACTTTTGCTGTCTCAACCTATGAATTAATTAGCGTCATTTATTAATACTTAGTTGAGATTTTTTAAGCCAAATAACACGCCTTGAATGTATTCTGAGGGGCAAGCTCTAGAATACGCGTGACCGCAGTGCAAGTCGATGGAAATTTCTTTGACGAAAAATCCTCCGGCCAGAACGGGAATCGAACCCGAACACCCGGCATGATAATGTGAGACACTAACCACCCGGCCACGAGTGCGCCAAACGATCGAATATGGTTTGCTGAGCTACTTCAAGTGTATCTGCAAGTTCTTGTTGCGTTTGTGACGGATCCTGATTGAGTAAAGTCTCCAATTCTTCATCTTCAAATTTTTTTGGCAGTTGTTCTTCGTCTTCCAAGTCAAAATTACCACTTCTAAACCGTGAAAACCACGTCTGACACGTTCGCTCAGTTGGAGTTTGGTCACCATAAACTTCCACCAAAATGCGATGAATTTCCGCAGCTTTTTTTCTTCATATTGAAGTAATGAAGTAGCACTTCCCACAAAAACACTCTCGTTGGTACGAAATTCGACATATTCGAAGTGGCAAAAAACAATCTTGTTTACGTTTCAACTTTTTGACGCGCAATGACAGTAGCTTTCCAACGAATGTCTGGAAATTTGATTCACTGGAATAATAAGCGAGTCACGCCATCTGTAAAATTGAAGAAACTTACCGGTACACCTAATATTTACTATCGAACGATTATTCTAGCACCTGTTACCAAAAGAAAGAAGTAAATTATATTTTGTCTGAAGTGTACTATCGTTGGCACGAAGAAATGGGATGTATTGGCAGTTTTCAAGTACCTGCTCCATTGAATATTCATGGAAGGGTTGGAAACTTATCCCCATACTCAAAAGGATTCAGCGCAGATATATTCAAACGTAGCTTGACGAATGACGCACTTTATATAGGAATATCGTTGCACTGTGTAAAGAAGAGCCCTTTTGCTATAAAATAGTATTATACATACTTAATCAAATGAATAAAAATATAATAATGGTCTTTTGGTTTGGTATATATATATATAATGGATTGAATGTAATGAATGCTGTGTTATGAGTTGGCAGCAGGTTGAATGTGTACCAAAAGATGATGAGAACTTTTTTTTTCGTGTATGAGGAACGCCCGTTCGCAAAATTCGGAGATTTTTACATGAAAATTGGCAAATGAGAAGAGAAGAAGAAGATTATGATCATCAAGAAAAAACAAATTATGCGTTTGTTTAAAGTGGGATACACTTTATAAAAATTTCGAAAAAAGAGCTTTTTCAATATAACATTTGTTGAAAAGGTATTACACGTGATCTACAAATTATAAATCGTTATCAATATGACAGTAAAAAGCTTGCGGTTCCAACGAATATACACATCTACAGACTTATTTAAATGTTTATTTTCGAGCAATATTTGAGAACGTCAAAGTTTTGGTTAATTGGTTATTTCAATCACCACAAAAATAATTTAATATACCATTAAATGTACCAGTACTCACTTTTCATTCGGATATAGCGGACAAAGAAGAATTTTTTAGGTGCTTGTGGCAATTGATCTCTAGAAACGATGTGCAATGTGCATTATGGACATAAAGGCTGTAATGCGTGCATATTCATCTGTGAGGCTTGAAGCTAGATAAGCTCCCTCCCACAAAAAAATGTTTATACGAATTCCAGCAACTTGATTGTTAAAATATAGAGGACGAGTTGTAAACTTCCTGTTAATTATGATAGTCAACACAGTCTGTCTTCACAAATAAGCAAATGCCCCCGGCCATTCAGGCCAGCATTTCAATTGAAAATCTTTGAACTTGCACTGAAACGCGCGTCTTTGAAGTCAACGCATAAATATAGTCCAAGTCTGTCACTTGGAAACGGAACTTCAACTAACAACAAAAATGTTATCCCTTGTCATGCCTTTGTGAATACTTTGGCGAAAGTACTCTATGGAACGCAATGCCATCGGAGTGGAATAATGCTTAAGTATCTCTCCTTGATATATTAGGTATCAACTCATTGTTCGAAAATTATGCTACTTTATTGTAAGATAACATTTCCCTCAGTTATATCCTCACAAAACGGTCTACTATTTTTGTGTGTATGTTTGCTACTTCATCGTTACAATTATATGTTTTAATCAGGATTAACACATTCCTTCCAAATATACACGTACTTGTATAGTTTATATATAATTTTTATATCCAATATTCGATGCACTGAAGAGTTATGCTAACGCTGTTCTCAACACTAGTAATAGATATACAATCCGATAACTAATGGTAAATTTGAAATGAACTTGAATAACGGATACAAAATGTAATATCCCCAAATAGGTTAGCATTAGCATGAAAATGAACGATCTGCGTAAATGGAGACAGCTGTTTAATTTGTTCTTTATTAGAACCCTAGTCACTTGTACAAATCTGAAATCAAACAAGCAACAGCAGAACGCAGCAAATGAAGAGCATCTTATAAGATTTGTTTGAATTCTTGTTTTTTTGCGTTTTCACATATATGTATATGAGTTAAGTGTTTTGCTGGGCTAGAATTCGTGACATACTTTACATAAATATATTTTTAACATAAGTATAAAATGCTAAGCGATGCAATATGTGATCTATATAGATAAGAATTACTTTTTTGGTTCATCTATAATACATAGTATGTGATACGTTAGAATTTCATTTTGCCGCTGTACTTTGATGTTATGTAAAGCGTGCGTTTTGTAATAGAAAGAAAGTCTTTTAATTGCATTCTGAAAAATCTATCTCAAGTATCGGTTGGACAAGAAAAATAATCTAATAAACACATAGATATTATATTCAGTTCATACTTTAAATAATAGATCGTGTATAGAGAAATTCCATTCTTGATTCTACGCCTTGCTACACTATGTACAATGGTGCGATTCACAACAAGTCTCTGGCATGAGCATTGGGCTGTCCTTATGCCTTGAGAATGTTGAAAAAACACTCTCTGGCTGTCTCACTATCCGTATATTGCAAAACCGCGTTATTGATTTTATTATAAAGCAATTCCACGCCAAATCGGCCAAAAAACAACAAATTTTGACCCGATCCTCTCCAATTTGATTTCTATATAGGGGGGTCACTATACGAAAATTGTATCGAAAAAATATGAGATTTCAAATGCATATAACGCAGAATCTTTCTTAAGAGAGTATTCTAGTCTAGAAATTTGAAAAAAATCAATTTTTTTTTATTTATATTTTTGTAGATTAGACATTCAAGAATATACCCTAGAAAGAGTTTATCGAATATTCTATTATTCATAGAGTTAGAGCCATTTTCGTGATGCGATATCTAACCTGTTATAACATATAACAATGAACTTCAAACGCGTTTTTCTCGAAACAAGATTTTTCAAACTGGCGTACACGATATCTCAAGTTCTACTGAACCGATTCATGTCGTATTTATATGGATACAATCTACAGGCATCTCTCTATCGTATGAACCTCTAAAACTAATCGGAAAAAAACGTTTTAAACCGCATTTTGTTTTCCGAACGACCGCCATTTTGTCAAAAAAGATGTTTCTGACTTGTTCGAGGTTCATGCGATAGCGACATCTTTACTGAATCAGAATATGTTCGATTTGTTTCAGATAATCAGAAGGGCTGGAACCGTGTACGCCATGGCACAACTTTTTTTAACCCACTCACTTCATCAGCTCATAACTATTCTCGTTATGAATATTTTTTCACTGTACAATTTTTGTTTTTTTGTGAAAAGATAGATGAACAAATAATGAGATAATGGATAGTAAAAGTATTCTTTCTTTTATTTTTACGGAACTCACAGAACCGTCCGAAATTCGTGTCTCTACACTAGAATACCCCCTCAAGATATATGTTACAAAATATGAGGGGCTCTGAAGGGCAGGGGTGTAAGTGACTTAATCGATTTCTCTTCATCAACTCTTCTTTAGTTGATAATTCAACTGCAAAAACGTTCCAATTTGAGTGTGCTATAGAATTCGGTAGGTGGGGTTCTGACTTATCTTCCGCATTGTCGAATACACCTGGGAATGTGTTTGCTGCTAAGTTATGGCCAAAAGAGAGAGTCGATGTAGAGAAATCGATGATATCACTTACACGCCTTTCATTTTGAGACCCTCATATACTATTAGGCGATAAATTTATCCAGTATATTTTTCGCCTGAGACAGTAAAACAGTAGAACAAATGAGCAATTTAACGAATAAAAGTGGCAATGCAAAGGTAAATCATGTGTTATGCATCATTTCTTTCGACTTGGTTCCCATTGAAAGTTGTATGCAATACAAAATCGTGTGCAATAATTCGTACTATCAAACAAATAGGTAATCAATAAGGAAATATAAAAGTTTATTTTACCACATGAAAAAAAACAAGGTTTTCCTTTCACATTGAACACTAATTGGATACGGAGAAGTCAATTTCCATTCATAATTTATATCTGAAAGATGTTCATTCTGCCTGAAAACTCATTGTTATCTTTGACGTTTCACTAAATCGTAAAACGTAGTTCAATGACGTGCCGTTCATTTCGTTTTCACCGTTAAATGTATGCGGGAATAAGGCCTATTATTTCAGAAAATCATTTACGAAATAGTAGTATCCTCAACATTTCTTCAACGTTTCTTCTTCGTAGTCAATGTAATCAATGACGATATATTTTTTTTTATCCATTCACCTATACTTTGTCTACCATTCCACCCTATTATGTGTCACACTGATATTCATTAATCATTTTCAGTTAGACAGTTGAACAGTTGAGCTTCTGGCGGGAATGCTAATTTTGTTTTTTGTTCGTTACAACCCGTTTGACGGTTATGAATACGTATAACAAACCTTTCCAGGGCCACCATTTGAACTTTCAAAAGAGTCAAAATCAAAGTCAAAAAGAGTTAAAATAATAGATTTCTGAACAATGACAAGAATTACATAGAAAAAAAACATTGTTTCGTACAATCACAGTCCTACGTCAAACTCACGGAAAAAACGCTGTAGAAATTTAATTTTTAGGAATTATATCTTCAGCTTTCGCTTTTAATCAGATAAGAGTGTATAGATCACGTTGGCCATGCTTCACTGTAAATTTTTCGTAAATTTGGAAAAATGTCGTCGAACGAAAAAGAGCGTCGTGAATTAATCCTGTGCACTCATTTCGAGAATCCGGAGTTGTCACATCGGGACATCAGTAAGATGCTGGGAATCGTCCAATCCACGGTCAGCAGAGTACTAAAACGATACTTCGAGAACCTAACCATCGACCGGAAGGTGAAGAACGGCAAAAATGGATGCTCCGTCAGTGAAAAAGATCACAAGCGCGTAGTTAAGCAGTTTAGACGTGATCCGAGAAGTTCGGTCCGGGATGTCGCCAATAAGCTGAATTTGTCAAGTTCATTCGTCCAAGCAGCGGGAGGGCCTGCGTACATACAAGGTTTAGAAGGCTCCTAACCGCGACGAAAGGCAAAACATGGTGGGGAAGACGCGAGCCCGCGAAGCTGTACACCGAAATGCTGACGAAGCCGCATTGCCTGGTAATGGACGACGAAACCTATGTCAAAGCGGACTTTCGTCAGCTGCCGGGCCTGTTGTTCTTCTCCGCAGAGGACAAATTCAGCGTTCCGGAGGAGATTCGCAAGCAGAAACTATCCAAGTTTGCCAAAAAGTACATGGTGTGGCAAGCGATCTGCTCTTGCGGAAAGCGGAGCGCCCCCTTCGTGATGACCGGCACGGTAAACGGGCAGGCTTACCTTAAGGAGTGCCACAGAAGCGCTTACTACCACTATTGAAGCAGCACGAGGGCCCGACCATCTTCTGGCCGGATCTCGCTTTGTGCCACTATTCAAAGGACGTGTTGGAGTGGTACGAAGCCAACGGGGTCACGGGGTCCAGTGCTCTGTATATGTGGCCGACAGGTGATACCTCCTATTGGGGTGCAACTGACCATTAATCAGCGAAGCCCATTAGTCTGTTCCTCATATCAATCGTGTTGCATCTCTCTTGACTCGAGGAATCCAGGGTAGAATGGTCACTGACCGTACGACATTCCTTAGTCGTCGTTTAACTAAATTCAAAGCCACAAACAAATTCATTTATTACATGATATCGACAGACGTTTCTGAATTTCAACGTTTTTGGAACTACAGCTAAAGTTCCTGATATTTTATTTTTTCTTCGAACTCCGCCTGCAAATGGTGGGTTTCTATAGTAGCATGTCCGAAAAAGAACCTGAAACTATTGTGAACCACAGTACAGGATCAAAAGCCCCTCAGGAGGATGGTTGTAACATTTGTTATCTATGGTTATTATGCAAAGAAAGCAATGGATAAACTCCTAATCACATCACTCATCACAGTGAATCCTGATTCTTTCCTACCCTTACTAACAACTTCCTTTATAATCGCAAGGAAACCATGCTATAGAGGCGAGCCTTCCCTTCCCTTCCCCTGGTGACTGTAAAGTCGTGGCCGGCGTCGTTATTGACTATTTAAAGTTCGAATCACCGAAACTTGTACAATGAGAATGGTTTGCTACTTCCAAGCGTCATTCAGTGTGTTCTTTGTGCAATTTCGCTGGTTCAGGTCAATCACGGAGAGCAACTACGAAGTGTACAATCTACCCAAGCTCCAGTTCAATAGCTAAAAATGGTTCATGTTTTTCTCTCTTAAAAGCGGAGCGAACTTTACACATATCAAAAAATAATTTGTTTTATTTTTCTGTTTCATTTGGTCATTTGACACCTAATTCATGTATCCATTAGTGTTCCACGAGACTTCTTCACTGGCGGTGGATCACATTTTTCCTTCAATAGCGTCTCATTCGATTTGCCACATTTGCGTTCCAACTGTTTCTCGATAATACGAGCGTTGTTGGCGTAACTGTCCGCAACTTCGCGGGCCTCAATTTCGTCCTCTTCCTCGTCAATTGTGGACACCGTTACCGAGCTAAACTTGCCCATGTTCTTTGTGTGCTTCGTAACCATCACTTTCTTCGGTTCCAAGGACGACGATACGGCTGGTTTGAATACTTCCATGATCCTGGTGTCACTCTTAGATTTGACAAGAGCACGACGAATGATGAAGGTTACTTGTGGATCGCTGGAATGACGGTAGTAGAGTGGAAGGGAACATTTTTTGCACTTGAAGCGATGCTGTTTCTCAATACCACATTCGCGTCTGATGAACACCGTCTCACCGGGTTGCGCCGTGATCTTGTTTGCATGCTTTTGCGAGTCTATCACTCGTGCTCCATCCAGCTGTCTGAGCGGAAGCTTTTCCACAATACAGTCTAAAAGGAAAATGAGCGATTAGGTTGTTACAAGTATAATGAATATATATTGCTTTTAGTTGATGTAGTACGAGTACTATTGATTGAAATCCGAAATAATTGCTACGTATGTTCAGGAACATACTCATGCATTTCGCCCAGTTCGGAGGAAATTCACAATGAGTTCGATTTTGTTGCTATTTTATGAAACGAAATTTGCTCACCTAAAATAAGGCTCATCTGTCCACATAGACAATAGTAGATATTTAGCGGTCCTGTATCATTATACTCTTCTTGATCCTTGGAGTCGGAACAAACAATACTTCGTGATACGACTTTTGGCATGATTTGTTTCGCCTATGACTTTACGGGATCTATTTTCTGCTAGAGACGATAAAATAGCGTTGCAGTTTGCCCTCGAACCAGACTATTGTAAACGGAATTGGTAGAATGATTGATTCATGTATTTTAAAAAGTTGTTCTTATTGTTTCAAAACATTTAATACCCGTTTCTGAAAATAAACCGTCAGAGGAACAGAAAAATAAATTAGCAAGATGTATAGAAATAAAGGAGGTAGGAAGTTCTGATCAGTAAAGTTGGGACCAAGATGCTGAACTATAGGTGTTTCGTTCTCGACACTTTTAGGACATGACGTGAGACGTGTAGCGAGACGTAACTTTCAGAATTATTTACTTTTTGTTTGGGTGTGTGGTTATGATTTCAATGTCAACTCGCTAAGGAAAATAATTGAAGAAAAAAATAAGCAAATATATATTCGTGGAATATAGTGCACAACCTCCTTTTGCTCTAGCCAATTACTTGTAACGGACCTTTCCGGATCTCCTTCCCGGTATATGCACAGCATTCTCCTCCTCCCTGAGCGAAATCAGTGAAGCCACAATCAGCGTTATTTTTTGTCACCATCGCCGTAAGCTGATAGTACTCTTTTTCCCGCCGATGGGATCCAAACAGAAGTACATTTTGCTTGACAAAAAACATCCTTCATCTAAAACATCCTTCTACGCTGTTATGATTCGACAATAAAGCGCGAGCAGCTATTTTGCCAATGAATGCATTTGTCACCAAAAGATACGACTTGTTTTGTAAACAAATTTGTTTTTTCACCAGCAATGGCCGAACAGCAATTTTGACATTGCGGTCCACCTATAGTATATCATGTAGTGCGTCGCGTTGCATTGACGTTTAACCCTTTGTGGTCGTATTGAATTTTTATATGATTGTTGTACTGGTCGGAATTAATTTCCCTTGAAAGAGCATGTTTCACTGCATGCTTAGCTGTTATGAAAGCTAAGTAAAATCTGTTTATTTCTTGTAAAATTTAGGTATGTATTTACTGAACAACGTGTTTTAATGTGTTCTTATATAAATAATATATTTTATAATTCACACGAGAATCACATACAAGCCGTTCGTACTGATTTTCGTACGCCTAATTTAAAATAAAATTCAGTTTGCTAACGTAAACGGTGTCGCCTCGTTTCATTCGTTTTACTATAGGTGTTTCATCCGGTGTATCCTATCTACTTAGCATCGTGACTATTCTCTTATCTTTCCACGCTGTTTTGTTTTTTATTTATACTGAGTACCGTTATCCATAATTCAAAGAAGCTCCATATTATCCAATAAACAGGTTCACTAGACATTGAGATTTGTTTAAAAAAAGTGTAAACTGTGCATCGTTGCATAAAATATAAGATTAACATGATTTCTTGCTTTGGTAGCTGAGAGCAAACAAACGACCACAAAGAGTTAATTTAGAAGGTATGTGTTCTCATATAGGCACTCTCAATTATGCCTCGAGGTATTTGTTTCGTCGTGGCAGATGCTGCCCTTGGTTTTCAATTGTGAAGTAATTGAAATGTGCGTGTTTTCGTTCACGTGAAAAAAGCAACGGATTTGGGTTATATCCAAAAAATCGAGAGCGTTAGATGAAGCGATGGGACAATGCATCATTGGTAGTTATGTGTATTGCATCTGACATTCTTTTTGCATACGGTTAGTAATATGTACAGAAAACATGTACATTCTAACAATGTTTGCATTACTAAAGATTTGGTAGCTTATTTTCGTAATAGCTTTTCTGGGTGTACAGATTGATGTAACAAGCATTGGTTTTATGATATACACTATCGTAAAATCGATCTATAAGAAATTGCACAGTGACGTCTCGATTATATCACTGGGCGTTTTTATCACGTCTCATTTTTATCACTCTCGAATTTATCACTGAAAATGTTTTGTTTTTATCACGTTTTTCGAAAAATAAGAAATTATATGAAAAGTTCAATCTGCCGTTAAATTATTGAACAAAATATTAAATCTAAGCAGAAAATAATATTTTTGAGCATTCATGCCGCCTATCGTGATTAGCCGTATTCATGGAAAAATTTCTTACTGATGGATTTGTAGCGTATACCACATATTTTTTTTAAAGCTTGAAAGCATATTATTTTCATATGCTCAGAATCAAAAACTATCAATATTTCTAGGCAACTTTCTCTTCCATTGTGTGAAATGAGATGCACGACTTATGCCGTTTCCCAGTTTGTGCCGTGGAAGAGATAGTCATAATTTTTTTGTAATAAATTTATTCTTGTGTAGTGATAATAAGGCAATATAAGTTAATGAAAAAAACAGGAAGTGGGTTATATCTATGGTATAACTGCAAGGGTGACGTAGGACTATCGTTGATTTAGAGATCATTTGTATGAAGTTGAATCTGAATTCATTCTGAATGAATGAATATTTGGACAACTTCGAAAACGAGAGCGTTACGTTGGAGGCACAAGGTTTTATGCATCCAATAATGGATACGGAAATATCCTACTGATGGGGAAGAATAATCTTCAGAAGCTATCCTGTTGATTGCGATTGATTGAAAAATCACAAAACCTAATGTATTTGGTCACAGTGTTACATGGATAGAAAACATTCAAATAAACTCTTTCACATGAATGTATTTCTAAATTCCTAGAGGAACTGGCAGATTATTTTCCGGATCTTTCTCGATCCAAACGGAAAGAATTCCGTGCGTGTATGTGTGTGTGTAGCGGCTGCTTCGAGATCTTCCCGGGGAACCGTTTGTAGCATCACTCTCCTCCTGATGGATTCCCTTCTGGCCTAAGGTGCACAAACAGGCTCTTGGTGACACCGTTCATCCGCGCTTTCATGATAAATGAAGAGCTTCACCACAACAGCGACAACATGCTCCAATCGCTGTTCAATTAGAACTGAGTGGATTTCCGAGCGGCGCTCGCTTATATACCGATTGGTGATTTCAATAGCCTATTTTGAAAGCAAATTTAAGACTATTGAAACAAGTTTTTGGATCAGAAAGTAACAAGTATAGAACGCGTAGACATTTTATCTTTCGAATGAAGTGTTTATCATACCATTTCGTTCAGTTGTTTAGGAGCTATTAACACTCAAAATCTCGGTCTTCGGCGTAACGCTTTCGTTTTCGAAACTTTGATTTTACACCCCAGTATAGAAATGAAAGACGTAGTCCTACGTCAAAAAAAATACAAATCACATATCGCTCAACAATTTGGTATACACCGTACGAGAATCACAAGAATGTAAAAGTAGAAGAATTAATTTGTGAAACTGTATGTTTTGACTATAAGCACTATAAGAAAACTTAAAAATGCTGCTGAAAATAGCATTGTTTTAATGTTTAAATTAATTGATGGTAAATATTCTATACTTACTCAAATGGAAAATACAGCAAGCTAGAAACGGCTGTATACGGCTGTGGTGGTTGATAGCATCTGCGTAGTTTAAGTTCAGCGATTCTTGTCTTAATTATAAATATTGTGCAATGGATAATTTCAAAGAACAATTTTTTCAATTACTTGAAGACTTATTATTTGACCGTTGACGTTAACTCATTTGGAGGAAAAAAAGCGCCGCATGAATCAAAGCTGACAAAAACCGAATAATTTTCATGTTACAATTTTTCTGGTACTCATAAACATCCATTGATGATAATTGGAAAATCGAAGAACCCTCGATGTTTCAAAGTGGAAACTATTTCTTAAATGCTTTCAAAATCAGTTTGTTCTAGAAGTTCCCGAAAAAGACTACAACCTAGGGGATAATAGATGACAGCATTGCACACCATTGCTTGTGGAGATGAAATTTCCTCAGACGATGGACTGTTTAAAGATTATCGAACGCCAACAGAATGATAAATCAGGGACATATTCAAAACATAAAAGTAATATATCGAGAAAAATTTGAAATGTCAATCATGCTTTATTCAGAAATACTAGACAAGGCACTGAAAAAAATAACATTCAACGATCTAGCAATTTGAATATTGGCAGCACGTCAAACCCAATCACAAAATCTTGGAAGCAATTTTATGTGATTACTGATCCTGGTAATCAAATAGTGGTACCGGACCTCGAAGAAGGAAGAATATTTCCCACACAACTAAAAAATAAAATAACGCAAATAAGACTAACAAAAATGAAGCGTCTGCAAATTTACAGGCACGCTTGCAATCTGGCATCTCAGTCCCGAAGTCCGTGAGGTAAAACGTCAATATTATGCATTTATATGAAATGTCAAGATATTGATGCTCGAAGATCAGAAAATCCAGGATACGTTTATGACAAGGTAATCTGGACTCGAAGTGTGTAACGACACGATTCACTTATACACTCTCAACTATGACATCTTAGCTTTGACGGAAAGTAGCGATCGCAAAGCAATTCATAACAAGTGTTTTTTGTTGTTGCGAATATTACGGGTTTTGCTACTTTTTTTAAAAATACGTCAATAATACGTGAGATGGAAAAGTTGGTGAACCATTAAAGTTAAAATAACGGAACTAATACTCAGGGTGGTGTTCTTTCTGTGCTGCATTTTGAAACAAATATTTCCATCTTCAGACAACTCGATGACTCGATGTGTGACACCCGGATACGTGAGCGTTCGGTCATTGATGCCCGGGCCCGAGTCCATCAGGACCTAAACAGCAATACTAAAAACATATACATTTGCTCGCTCCACTTCAGTCCAGATTGTTTCATGCATATCGATGGCTTGGATGTACAACATCGTCGAAAACTGATACGAACAGGTAAAATGACACAAATCCAGATTATACAATTAGTACACAAAATAGTTTATTATCAGCGGTTCCTACTGTCAGAAAAGTCAACGATTCTCATGCCTCGGGAAATCAAATCCGGAAGGTTCGCCGAAATGTCTTGGATGATACAAAGCAGGAGTTGAATCCATTAAAAACATCCGTAACATGCGCAGAACCGGTCCAGTTTTCTAATGGGAGGAAACATTACTATCCCGAGAGGGATATTCCGTCAAGGGAAATCGGGAGCAGCTCCATCATCTGATTCCGGTTCTGATAGCTTAATTCATGCACTGCGGCGAGAGGTATCGGAGAGCTACAGAAATCTTCAGGAAGCTAAAATCCGTATTGCCGAACCACAATCTCCCCTAGGTTTTGATTAGAAAGAAAATCTAATTGGATTATCTTTACGCTGTAATGAATAAATATATGCATTAAGCTAAAGTACCATAGAAATAAATTAACTTAGACAAATGTATAATACCGTCCCATGATACTTGCAAACCTAACACGCCACAGCCTCACTACTATTTATGACAAGGTAGTCAGTCCAGACTACCTTGTCATAAACGTACTCTGCAGAAAATCCGAATTTCTGCTCCGTCGGTTGTGTTCAGTTGTCATCAATGTCCTGGAAAAAAGGTAATGATGATGGTGGTTTTTCGAGCGACATAGCATGCGCTGCCATAACTAAATAGTGACGTCAGTCGTTGTGTTTATATTTGATTGCCTACCACATTCATGTGAAAATGGTATTTTCAGGAAGTGTCTTATGAATTAAAAACGTACATTTTATGAGAGTTCCCGCTGAATATGAAGCTAATGTGACATCGTACAGTGAATATCTGTGAAATCACGTAAAAAAGCCGGACAAAAGTGATATTTCCATGTGTCATTTTCACTCCCCCACGTTCATAGAAACAAACGTCAACTTCGTAACGTTGTAGCATCCAAAAGAAACTCTGGGTCTGACTGTCCGTCAATTCATTCTCTGTTTATTTCCATGTCTCTGCTTAAATACTAGTTTACACTTATTTTCTTAACTCTACACAAAACGTAACGTAATTTACTGGGCGGAGTATCGCACAGGGAAATGGTACAAGTAGAAAGTGAAAGGGATAGAACGAGGACGGAGAAATGTTCTTGTGCTTGCAATTGGGTTTCCGCCTTGCACGCACAAGCATGTCTCAAGTAGGTCATTGAAATAAAACACTGACGCTTGCGTCGTGTGACGAATTGTACACACGGTTCAAGTATCATGTTTACTTCTTTGGTGGGAATGTTGTTTCTGCGGTCATAAATTGTTTGGTGGGTGATAAACAATTTATGACCTGTGGTTAAAGAGGGTTTGGGATCTCGGATAATTGAATTTCACCAAGTGTGAAATGAGATGAAACATTTGTAATTTAAGTGTTGGAGGAGATCTGTGGGAAAGTTCAATTTTGGAAGGCGTAGTGCCACAACGTTAAAATAATGAAAGTTTATTTTAACGTTACGAAGTTGACGTTTTGAAGGCTCTCATTGTTGGTGTGTATGTTGTGAGAAAATAATCGTCAATTAATAAAAAAAATCACCGAAAATGTTACTGCTTTCGAGAACTAAGTATACGACTACTCTCTGGACATTTTGACTACATAAATAATCGAATAAATAATACCAATTGTCATCTGTTAAAAAACAAACAGTTGAACGATTTCATGAGAATTTCGGCTCAAATTATCATGCAACCGTGAGTACTTTGAACATTGTTTTGTTTCTTCCATATACATTCTATATTGAAGGCAAATAATTACGACACGATATTTTGCTTGCCAATACAGATATACTTTGCCTACTGCTCCACCTCGATATGTATCTCATTGAGTTGTCATTATGCTCTCAAACGCATCATATTGACAAGAATATTGACCGTGTAAGGTCCGCTTTACCATCGCCACCACTCATTTTGAATATTTATTTATGAAAAAAACTATAGAAGTACCACTTCGCATAACATCAACTATGTACCTTGTATTCGCATTTGTACAACTTTTATGAATGAAATATTTGTGGTCGCTTGCGGAATGGGACGACGAGTGAGGTTATGAGTAAATCGAAAAGGAAATTGTAGCAGAGAAAGGGATGTAGAACGATGTGTAACACAGGTTGTTGCAGAAGACAACATGTGACATGGGAACACATCGTCGTTCTTCGCTACATTGCTTCTAGCAAACTTTTGTATTTTAACGCAAACATGGGAGAGAAGGGACGGTTTAAATTTATCCATAGAAGAAGGCATGTTTACATGCAGCTGATGCAAATGTGAACAATGAATGCGGAAGGATAATTCCATCCCTTCGTCACTCATTTGAGGCAAACTACACTTCGCAAGTTATGTCTATGTATTGGATATTTGCTGGGTTACTGAAGGATGTGGAGTTTTCATTCAAAGGGAATTTTTTCAAATTTTTCATCCACAGGATGTTATTATGTAATTTTAAGTATTTGTTATCTTTCATTTATTTATTTGTTCATTTGCATTTTTTACATTTTTAGGTGAAGTGGCCACTCAGAGATATAAGGTTGACGTGGGACTACCTTAGCTTAGCAATCATTTGTTTGTACTGATTAAATTTTTGATTAAATGAAAAAATTTCCGAATTCAATTGAATTCAATATATTTGCTTTGTGAGTAAAAAGATTGTATAATGCCATGTGACAAGTTACAAGTAAATTTAATGACAGAGTGCAAAAAAACATGCGGGTGCAGAAGTACGGCTTGTATGAATAAACAACTTCAACTTCTACTTTTTATACCATAGAGGCTTCAAACTTAAAAGTTCATTCGCCTCTAGTGTCCGCACTATTTTCCCAGGTTCCTAAGTTTAGGAGACCGTGTTGAACCAACATATTCTAGTCTGCACAAAGACAAGCGAGTACAAAAGTACTCGCAGTTTGCATTTATTTGTAAATCCGATTTCCCCAGACATCTTGGTTTTGAAGTCTGTGTTAGGCAAACACATTTCAGTCGGAACAAAAATGCCCCCGACCTGCATGTATTTGCAATGCCTATTTCCCCACGCTTCTTGGATCTAATGTCTGTGTTAGGGATCAAGTTGCCTTCTAAATGGCAACAAGTTTGCGAACAAAACGGCGTATATTTGACTTAAGTTGGATAATTTAAAGTATGTTAAATAAAGCGTCAAATTTCGATCAGAAATACGACATTTCTTTTCCCCCAACCCTATATATGGTCTTCTGTAATGCTTCGTCGTCTGTTCCTTCATCATTCACTGACGAAAGTCTTTCAACTATTGCGAAGTTGTTCAATTGAACATTACATTTCAGATTTAGAAATGCTTGCCGAGAATCGCAAATTTTAGCGCATCCAATAAAGTTTTTGTGACCATTTTTGCTAATCATTGTACGATTGGCAGATTGATTATGGTCATACCTAACATGAAACGAAAAGAATTATTTTAGCTCTTCAAACCGCTTAAGATTTCGCTTAACAATAGCGTCCAACGAAAACCATCTCGTTGCGTTGCGTTTGACATTTTTGTAAGTCAACGTTAGATGCATGCATGCCTTGTAATAAATTCAATATTTAAAATAGAATTTAAAAAAAATCTGTAAATTCTGTATTTTTGCTGAAAATCTGTAATTCTGTATATACAGATTCTGTATCTTAAATTTGACGAAAAATCTGTAAAATACAGAATATTCTGTATATGTGGCAACCCTGTCCTAAGCTCTCGTTACTGGAAATCGATGGTTAGGGGATTGTGGTCTGTGTACACGTGGACCTTCTGAGCGGTCATGGCTTTCTTGAATCGTGAACAGTTCTGATCGTACGTGCAGGTGTTTTTCTTGCTGCCGTTGAATTTGCGGGAAAAATAGGTCATTGTTTTACGACCTTGGTCGGTAATCTGATGCAGGCCTGTGGTACTTCCAGGGTCAATTTTACATCGAATGAGGGGTGAGCGGGAAGAGTAACATTAGTCAGATCTAGCTACCCCTTTCGTAACGCACTGATCTATACGTCGCTACACGGTTTGGTTCTTCCGAACGCTGTTCGGTATCATCGAGTGGAGAATTTCCGGGAATAGTACAGATGATACCGATAAAGTAATGAAGCTTGAAGGAGAACTGGTTTTGAGCCAACTAGGTAGATAGTCTTGAATTCGATCGTTGAGACATCTACTTCTGCCTGCTAAATCCTGAGACCAATCAACACCTGATTCTTAAGTAGATGGTTGTTTGCGAAGGGCGTCCAGGATCTGGTGTTTCCACAATACACAGCTATACAGAGCTACACAGAGCCCTCGGTCGACATTTTGACATCCCACGCGCATAATCGATCCAAGATGCTGAAACGATTCGAACGTGGTTAACCTGTGTGACAAGTAGCAAGCACATTTCAAAGAGATGATTTCACGCATAGATGACATAGGAGTGGAAGAACACCTGAAAATGTGGAATGAGTGGGAGCTTCGATTGAGCAGTCAACAATACAACCTGTGCGCAAAAATGCTGCTGCTTGAAAAAGGTCATGATCAACTGTATGACTGTTCATTGATTCAAAGCTCCGTCCCTATAAAATCATTTTAGACCAAGAATAAAAAGGACGCGATCGTGACAATTGCGATATGCTTTTTTGAATCACTCCGTATTGAAGAATCTCGATTAACTTTGCGTAAGTCCATATTCTTTAGTGCGGGGTGGTTAAAAAAAGCCTGCGGAATGGGCAACTCTAATAGTTCTAATATCTGAGAATGATCTGATCCAATAACAATAAGCAATTTAAATTAAACTTTTCGCCAGAATCCGTCGAACTTGACCCGAATTTCATAATTCAGACAGTGTAGGACACTTCAACCCAATAATGTACCGAGTCATAATTCACTGGCCGTATTCACCTGATTAGGTACCTTTTTAATTTTTTCTTTTTCCGAAAATTAAAACAAAATTGAAAAAAAAATTGCTGACGACATTCGAGTCACCAAGTCCATTCTCGGAATGGATTGGTTGGACGAATTTGAATCGATATTAAATAATTTTGATATGACACACTGTGTATAGTTCGAACCTGAGAGTTCGAACTAGTCTGGCAGAAAATGCATTTCTGGCATCTCCTATCCTTTTTGTTGTTGACACTAGGATGCGAGAAAAAAAGCAACTGGAGGGAGAAAATTCACCAATAAACTGGAACTGGAGAGCGAGAGAGCTTTAGTCCCCTCAATCAAAAATATGAATGGACTGTGTGAGGGAAAAGCATGTTTTGTGTCCTCGTGGGATAGTATGGTTACGATGTTTCTTCGCGAGTGTGAGTTTGGTGAGCTATGATGATTCGCGAGCGAGAGCGAGAGTGTGCGGCGATTGTTAGTGTGTAATATACGGGAGGATTCTACATCCCTTCGCAAGTGTGCAAGTGTGCGAATGAGTGACAGAGGGGGTGAAATGATGAAAATCGGTGCGACTCCTGCTGGCCGTGCCAGGAAACTTTTCGCCATAATGTTTTCGAGTTTTTTCACTCAAATCTAGTAATATAGATTTTGCCTTAAAATTATTAAAAAAGTACTATTTAAACTAATTTAACCAAATTCAAACTACTTTTAAAGCAAGGCGTACGTGCGGATAAATGCGTTTGCGTAGAAATTAATCAGCTGTAAGTGGGATTCTAGTGTGAAAATGCATTTTCTATTTCACATCCTTTCGATGAGTGAAATTTTCCTTGCGATTGATCACTGTAAATTGTGCTTGTGGGTCAATGTGAATTCTGCTTACGTTCCTTTTTCCACGAAATGAGAATCTTTTTCAAAATGAATTTACGAATGTATTTTACAATGATTTGTTTAGAAAGAACGTTTAAATAAAATTCAATAATGGTTAAGGCAGTGGAGCTAATAGTGATATTGATGGTTTTGTGTGTGATTCAAATTCTTTACGATCGATTAGTCGGTGCCTATACTAAGTTCAAGTGCTAGATTTCATACCGATCTGAAAGTCAGATAATAAAGGAAGTCAATGTGGTCATGTTTTCCCCAAAGCCATAACAAACTGAATTACATTTTGATTGCAGTAAAGGATACAGTAAGGAAAAAATCCGTACAAGATAGCCTGGCATAGATGTTATCTTTCTATAGATGTAAAACTAATCATGGTTTGGTGTATTTCGAATATCGTTTGTAAGTGAGTTTATACGTATATACATCATATACACGTGTGTGTTAGTGCTTCGCGTTGCCATTATAGCAGCGACACATGGAAATCAGTTCATAAACAGAAATCAATATTATGGTAGTATATTTCTACATAACTTCTTGTTGTATGAGAAGAGCAGTTTCCCGAAAAAAAAGAGCTGAAGTCCTCCGCACGTGCAGAAGCGCCAATCGGAAGTTGTGTGATTAAACTAATCGTTATGCTGAAGATTAAATTGTTCGGCCCCAAATCGATGTGAGCACGTTTGGTGAATTACGAAATTTGTATGTGGTTCTGTTCCGTAACATAGTTCTCGCTCAAATGTAGTTCAGATGACATTCAGTAGAGTAAACTCATGTGCGAATTTCCACAACAGCAAAAGTGCAAAGTATGAGACGATACAAGGGTTATTGATGTTTGGAAAACAGTTAATTTCCACGTGGCAGTAGTGATTGGTATACTTTTTCGAGCATCTAGGATATAGGATAAGATATACGTTTAAATTCCCATTTAGTATTCATTTGTAAGTATTTCACACGAAAATCACGTATCCTTCAAGCTAAATTCGAAATGCTGTTTATAAAAAAAAAATATGACAATACATATTAATATAGGGGTCGATTCCGGACTAGTTTTTTGTCAAATTCGTACCGACAGCTGTTAATATACTGATACTTGTAAACTGCCATGCTTTTCCAGTTTGTTTTACATAGTTTTGGAAAAATGATAACTTTTGTGTACTGCATCAAATGTAACATTTGTGTACTGCATCAACCAATTTTTTTTATTCTGAGCATATATGATACAAAGAATACGGGTGTGCGAGAATAAACTTTGAAAATTTTATAACATTCTGAAAACTTACTATCTTGCGTGGCTCGGCGTCTTTATTATTTGCAATTGGTCGAAAAATAGTAAAAAGCCAGTTGGCATGTTTAGTCTCAGCAACGAACGGTTCAGTGTTGATGTATGAAAATTGCATTCTAGGAAGTACGTTAAAGTGACTTTTGAATAGGATGGTACGATTGGTCACAACGTCTTAGAGGCCTTGATCTACGCGCAAGGAGTAGGAGAGGTGGGGGCATAGTGGGGCATATTCCTTAGAATATGCCAATTTCTAGCGTCCGCATATCGCTTCAATATCCGTTTTTCGAAGAATATTGTAGCTCAACTTATTGTTGTTCAAAATAGCAAATATGCCAAATGTGCTTCACTATAAAAATTTAACATAGTACATTTTTCATAATTGAAATAATTGAAAGATTAACATTTTTTGGTATGGAGGTAAAGTGGTCAATTGGTGGGTGCAAAGTGATCTCTCGCACATAACACATAACGTTTCGCATTATGGGACGTATTTGTGGCGTATTTTTCAGGGTCGAAGGGACCCCTCCAAGAGCAGAATGTGATAAGGTATATCAGATTTTTATAAACAGAACATTGTAATTCGTTATTCACCACCGACCACTTTGCCCCCAAATATCGAAGTAATTTCTATGCGAATTAGGCGCTGAGAATATGTAGAATATCTGTTCATCTCTCCTAGAATCAGGGCTCTCCATAGTCATAGTCAACTGAGGATAGTCAGCTGACTATTTGACTGACTATATCCGTATTCAGTTGGTATTGACTTTTGGCTTCTTCACGAAGTTTCTCCGCCAAAACGACTAAAGAGTCAGTCGGGCGTTTAGTCGCTATCTCCCTCTACCGACTCGACTATATCATTTCATTCTACCCAGTCAAATTGTCCTCATTGCATTTTGATGTGACTTCCCCCAAAACGAATTCGTTCCTCTCTTTCTCTCTCCCAAGTACGTGTGCATGCATCGATGTTTGAATTCAACGTAGTTTGACATATGCTATAGATGAGCTAGATTCTTTGTATCGTACACGAAAATTACTCACACGTATAAAATAGCGTGCAGTGTGTGTACGCTATTTTGCACGCTATTTACGAATACTAACGCGAGGACCGTTATAGCATACTTGATAAATGTCTAAGTTCGTTGGTTTGAGTTCACGATGGGTAAACAATAAACCGTCCATTGATGGGGTAACTTCTTTTTTGCATCAGAAATCATGTTTTCGTTCCTCTTTATATGGACGTAAAAATAAGATTGCGTACGCGGGTATAAAATTAGTGTCAGGGGCAAATGATAGTGTGGATTGAAGTCAGTTGAATGAAGAGGCTGATTTGTATTCATTAGTCGAGTCAGTTAAAATAACTACTGACTGGACTAGTTCACCAGTCATCCTCGCTAGTCAACGCTAGTCAATTCATTTTCCAGTCAAGTCACGTTTGTTGTTGTGGTACTGGAGACGCCGAAGGGACCCAGGAATTCACGGTTGGACAAAAGGAAAAGGGATACTCCAGCGGATGAAGAAGACCTGAAGAAGACTAAAAATGTCCCGGATAATACGAAGGAAGGTGAAGGCAGTTGGTAGTGAACTCGGGGTGAAGGAAGGAGTGACTTATGCATCATTCCTTCGGAACACCAGGCGCACCCTGAAAGGAGAGATGCACTTCGAGCTTTTGAGGAACTTTTCGAGAAGTCGCTCGGAGAGGAGGCGAAGTTGAGAACTCTATCCAAGAAATCAGCTGCACTGGGGCTTCGATGAGGATATCGGAAGTTTCATACCTAAAGGGTGTGTCACATCAAATTGCATCACGGAAAAAAACGCTGTAGAAATTCGCCCAGTAGACCGATCCTTTTGAAAATTTTAGACAGTAAAATAAAAACTATTAAACAACTTTTGACATTTTCTTTTTATTCATACTTCGAGTCCAAGCCCGTATGCTCGCACCTTCCTCTTTACCCCGTCCATAAGGTTCTGTACAACGTCAGGTTGTAGTTTTTTTTGAACAGAAATCCATTTTCTCTTGAAGTCCCCCTCCGATTTGACAACTTTTGGGTTCTTCCGGAGGGCCTGCTTCATAATCGCCCAATATTTCTCTATTGGGCGAAGCTCCGGCGCGTTGGGCGGGTTCATTTCCTTTGGCACGAAGGTGACCCCGTTGGCTTCGTACCACTCCAACACGTCCTTTGACTAGTGGCACGAAGCGAGATCCGGACAGAAGATGGTCGGGCCCTCGTGCTGCTTCAATAGTGGTAGTAAGCGCTTCTGTAGGCACTCCTTAAGGTAAACCTGCCCGTTTACCGTGCCGGTCATCACGAAGGGGGCGCTCCGCTTTCCGCAAGAGCAGATCGCTTGCCACACCATGTACTTTTTGGCAAACTTGGATAGTTTCTGCTTGCGAATCTCCTCCGGAACGCTGAATTTGTCCTCTGCGGAGAAGAACAACAGGCCCGGCAGCTGACGAAAGTCCGCTTTGACGTAGGTTTCGTCGTCCATTACCAGGCAATGCGGCTTCGTCAGCATTTCGGTGTACAGCTTCCGGGCTCGCGTCTTCCCCACCATGTTTTGCCTTTCGTCGCGGTTAGGAGCCTTCTGAACCTTGTATGTACGCAGGCCCTCCCGCTGCTTGGTCCGCTGGACGAATGAACTTGATAAATTCAGCTTATTGGCGACATCCCGGACCGAACTTCTCGGATCACGTCTAAACTGCTTAACTACGCGCTTGTGATCTTTTTCACTGACGGAGCATCCATTTTTGCCGTTCTTCACCTTCCGGTCGATGGTTAGGTTCTCGAAGTATCGTTTTAGTACTCTGCTGACCGTGGTTTGGACGATTCCCAGCATCTTACCGATGTCCCGATGTGACAACTCCGGATTCTCGAAATGAGTGTACAAGATTAATTCACGACGCTCTTTTTCGTTCGACGACATTTTTCCAAATTTACGAAAAATTGACAGTGAAGCATGGCCAACGTGATCTATACACTCTTATCTGATTATAAAACCAAAGCTGAAGATATAATTCTTAAAAATTAAATTTCTACAGCGTTTTTTCCGTGATGCAATTTGATGTGACACACCCTTTACCAATGTATCATCTGAACAGGAGACTACTCTGGTGGAATCGATTCTTTCAGCCGGGTTACAGCAAGTAAACCAACTGATGAATGACAGTGGGAGAATGTTAGACTTGGTTTCTATCAATGACATAATGTGCTGTGAAATTTTCGAACCCCCCATGCCGTTGATGAACATAGATCGCCACCATAAGTCTTTTATTGTCAAGATAACCGTTTTGAATATGAAACGTGTGGATAATCATGAGGAGCAATATTACTACTTCAGGCAATGTAACTTCGTTGATTTGAACGCTAAAATTTCGTCGATTGATTGGAGCGTACATTCCCATGGATGGAATCATTCATGGGAACGTACCTTTGCGCGAACGATTTGTTCAACCGAAGTGTAAACAACCGTGGTGGAACAGAGATTTGGGGAATCTTTGAAATCGACTTAGGAAGGCACGAAAGCGGTATTTCTAATTGAGAGACGATGATCAAAAGACTGTTGTGCGGGAATTGGAGCGCCAATTCAACTCTTTGAACCAAGCATGCTTTAGATCTTACATAAGCCGTGTGCAGAGTGACGTCAAGACTAAACCACAACAGCTTTGGAAACACATCAAACTACATTTATCGTCCAATGGAATTCCTCAGAACGTTTTCTACAAAGGCAGTACATCGTCATCATCAGTTGACTCAGCAAACTTTTTCTCGTCCTTCTTTCGAAGTGTGTTAAGTAATATCTCACCACCTTTGTCTGAACGGTACTTGAGTAGTCTGCAGTCATATGACCTGAACATGCGGCTTATTTCATTCACCGAAGAAGACGTCTACAGGAAGTTGAGCTGTCTCGAAGCCTCGAAGAGAGCCGGACCGGATAAGTTGCAACCTTCTTTCATCAAGGCATGCAGCTCCTGGTTGGCTTTGCCGTCTACTTTGCCGTTCAACCGTTCGCTGAGCGAAGGGCAGTTTCCCGCATTATGGAAAACTACATCAATAATCCCTATTCATAAATCAGTTGACGTCAACGATGTGCAAAATTACAGAGGAATATAATAAGAGGAATATAATAAATATCGATTCTGAGCTGCATGCCGAAAGTTTCTTCCTGCTGGATCTCATATACCCATCTGTCCGCCACATCATCGCAAACGAACAACATGGGTTTGTCAAAAAACGGTCTACTACAACAAATCTCATGAGCTACGTTTCTCTGCGGATTGACAAAATTGAGAAAAGGCAGCAGGTTGAAGCCATTTACGTGGACTTTTCGAAAGCTTTCGACCGCGTTCCTCACGCCCTTGCTGTGGATAAACTGAAGCGATACGGGTTTCCACTTTGGTTAACCAATTGGATTAATTCGTATCTGACTGATCGTAGTGCACACGTACGGATTGGCTCGTTAGTTTCTTCGCCCTTTGCTGTCACCTCTGGCGTGCAGCAGGGCAGTCACTTGGGTCCTCTGCTCTTCGTACTCTTTATTCACGATATTTGCGCTGTTCTGAAATCGCCTAAGTTGATGTATGCAGACGATCTGAAATTGAAGTAACATCACGTATGGACTGCTGTGCTCTTCAAATGGATGATACTTTGCTGGAATGGTGCTCAGTAAATGGCATGGATGTGAATATTAGGAAATGTCATGCGATAACATTTTCACGGCTTTGCTCACCAATCACATTTGAATATACGATGGGGTCGACCGAAGTGGAAAGAGTTGCAGCCGTCAAAGACCTGGGTATCGTGCTCGACAACAAACTAAAATTTACGCAGCATTGCAACGGTCAACGCTAAGGCTTTCACCTTTCTCGGGTTCATTAGACGCCACACTCAGGCATTTAGAGATGTCTATTGTCTCAAATTGTTGTATGTGTCTCTCGTACGCAGTATATTGGAATACGGTGTTACTGTTTGGGCCCCATACCACGCTGTTCACATCGCTCGCCTGGAACGTGTGCAGAAAAGTTTCTTCCGATATGCTCTTCGTCATCTCCAACGCAACGACCAACATCTGACCACATATGAAGAACGCTGCCCACTGATCCACTCACAGACACTGCAAAAACGACAGCACATCGTACTCTATACGGACAGAATAATCCCTTGGATGTTTGTTGCCAACCGTTCAATGAAGTGTATTATTTGTTTGAATTCGATATGTCCTCAATGCCGAAGGATGATCAATTTGTGAACGTGGAGGAAGTTACGCCGACGAAGCGCCATCTGTTAAGGGGCGTCAGGAGCATCCTGTTTAACTTTGTTGCCCTCGAGCTGATTATCATCCAGGATATTTGGAGAATTCAGACAGGTTTTTTCCCAATTAATTTATTTGTAAGGCTCAATGGCCTTACCGCTAATTCAAGATTTGTTTATTCAAAATTCCAATCTCAATCTATGTTCAGTAGGATTCGACCGATTACTCGCGGTTTACAGGTCCAGACAGGTTTTGACAGGTTATGACGAAGTGGCGACACTGGATCGCTGGGTTTGGAGAGATTTCGAAGATGCGCATCGATCGTGCGAACTTCTCTGGATTCTCATTTGTAGAGATCGACCCATTACAAATCCATTTATTCACGGATACTAGTGCGGATGCATACGCCGGGGTGTCCTATCTTCGGGCGAAGATCAACAGGAATGTTCACTGTGCACTCGTGATGTCAATAGCTGAAAACTTTGTTCATTCCACGTCTTGAACTTCAGGGTGCTGTCATGGATGCCAGGATCGCTATACATCGTTCGCCGGGTATTGTGAACCGATTCGGAAACCGCGAAGAATGATACAGGATCCCGCCGAAGCAGAATGTGACAAAATTAGTGACCAAGTGGGTAAAGAGTCCCTGCTTCAGTTCCGATTCCAGATGGGTACGGTGTCCCAAGTTTCTATGTCGCCAGGAAGCAGAATGACAAAAGAAGACTGCAGCGCAACCGTTAGAGATTACTCACCCTCGCGGGATTTCTCTTCACTACAAGGCACCGATTTGGTAGTGCTCTCCATCATGACGCGCACTTCGTCACAGCTACTCTCGTGGGGTATCGTGGGGTATGGGGTATCTTTAGTATCCGTTTATCCGCGGAGATACACGGTGACGGTATGAGCCCATACGTTCACCTACCGCTCTCCGCCATGTCCCATTCCTGCTGCCACTTCGAAAGTGATTGTACTCTCGCTGTTGTTCGGATACTGCTGGTTTCCTTGAGTCTATAGCACTCTCCCAAAAGGGTGATGCCAATCGGGATCATACCAGCGATAACGTAAACCGCTTTCAACGAGGTCGTCCTGTACGTGGTCGCAATTCGCAACGCCATGAGTCGAAACTACGCAGTATATTGGAATACGGTAGGTTTCAAGAGCCGCAGGCCAGACTGGCTCTCCATACCACCTACTGACGAGGATACAGTAGCTAGAAGACGATTTTTGCTACTGCAGTGTAAAACGTTGAGCGGCATTATCCTCGCTATCGTGCTGATGGACTTCACTGCTTTCTCGCAGGCTGCAGTGGCAAGTTATAATCACCCTGTCTCTATCTCTCATCTGGTTGCAAATACGATGAATAAACGCACTGTGTTGCTCATAATTCATCGGTTCAGTATTGGGAGGCAGGTATATCGCACATACAAATAGATCCCTGTTGTCATCAACAACACGAACAACGATTTGTTCCAGCTGGTTGACATTATTGACATGCACAACATTACTTCGCAAGTGCCGTTTAACTCCGATCAATTCTTTCTGATATAGGAATATTTGCGAGTGAACGACACAAGGTAGGATGCGAAACTGATGGAACATCTGCTTCAAGTCCTCGCAGATCGCATCATTCCGCTTGCGGTATCCGAACCGAACTTCCAGCAGCGGTGTTAGAAGATCGGTGCCTTTCAGAAGTATACTTTTGAATGTAACACCCTGAATCTCAACCGCAGCATTCCAGATAAGAGGAATGTACTCGGGTTTCTTCAGATTAACGAGAAATACCAGACACACTCAGGATCCGCCGATTTCAGTTCTTCGGCGGTTGCCAAGTGGGTTTGAGTTTGATGAAGTTCCTATGGAAGGTAATTATATTAGCAAGAGCATCTACCACCTAGCAAGCGGACTTTCGGCAGTTAACCGGAACATTCGTCATGGTGGACGAAAACATACGTGTAGGTTTGTTTTGGAGTTCTTTCTTCGTTTTATTTATCATTTCCTTCCCAGTTTTCGCGACAAAATTGTTGGAGTAGATCTAATGCTTCAGGTTTGCCCGGAAATTCTCGATGGGACGCAGCTGGGGGACGTTGCACGGGTTCGCCGACTTGGGTACCACGTTGATATTAAGGCACTCCATCTCCTCAAACGATCGCTTCGAGGAGTGGGCCGACGCCTGATCCGGCTAGAACACCGCGTCTTCGCCTTCATGGTATTTATTGATGAACGACGCAACTTTTGGCAGACACTTCGTACTTCAAATTTCCCCGTTCACGGCCAGTCCGGAGCTAAAGAAGAGTGGCTTTGACATCCCCTTCTCGCTGATTGTCAGCCACAGCAGCACCTTCTTGGAGAACTTGGTGTGTGAAATAAACTTCACTTCGGAGCTCACTTCCTTCGTGGGGGAAGTAAAATACGAAGTGCCCTGCCAGTCGTTGCCATCCATGATGGGATAGGTCTCGTCGTCCATCACCACCTTCTTTGGAGCTTCTTGTCGCTCAGGGTCGTCGGCCGTCCGGAACCGGGCTTTCATACGATGCTCTGATTGTTGTCCAATAGTGCCAAAATGTTGTGGATGCCGGAACGAGGGCATCCGGCGTCCACAAAGTGCCGCATGATGTCCGTTTTCGACGATTACGACAAATGACGTAATCCTCGCCTCGGCATAGCTGTCAAGCTGAGGCAGGTTTGTCAGCTATCGAGGGATACGATAACGATCGAGCTGACGCAGTGCTGCCAGTGTCCATAACATCAAGCTCATCATTATCATTTGTTCAATTGATGTTTGCATACGTATTCAGAACTTCTCCGAAGTTCTGAATACGTTTTGAAACTGTGTCACTATGATTCTTCCAGTCATATTTCCAAGCTTACTACATTCAATTTTTTGAACCTAAATCATTTTGCATTTCCAGATAGCTTTCCAATGAACATCTGACGGCATGGTTAAGATGGCCGCAACAGAAGAGCAGGATAGGAAAATAGTGCTGGAGTTTTGCCATCTGTTGGAGAAGTCCAAGCAGCTGTTCAATGGGCTGCGTGATCTCCCCCAATATGGACACCGGCAGTGGCAGGCTTACTTTGGGCGAACCTTCGATGTTTATACCAAACTGTGGAAGTTTCAGCAGCAACATAGACTAATCCTAGATTCTAAGTACGGATTAAAGCGATGGCAAATCGGTGAAATAGCTAGTAAAATTGGACAACTCTATTATCATTACTAGTGAGTGTTCCGATGAGAAGCATGATGTAATATTCTCATTTAATCTCTTCTTTCTTTTCATTTTAGTCTTAGAACCAGCGAAACAAATTATCTGAATGAAGCGTATTCCTTTTATGCTGCGATCAGAGGTCGTGCGTACTACTCCCGCGCAATCAAAGAGGACCGGCCTGATCTGATGGTTAAGAAATTACGTTACTACGCCAGATTTATTGTTGTTTGTTTATTGTTGAAAAAGATGAAGCTAGTGAGAGAATTAGTTATTGAATTAGAGCGACAAATACAGGAATACACGACGACGTAAGCTAAGATTTCCAGGTTTTCCTGTTTTTTTTTTTTAAATAACGTCTGTTGTGTTTTGTAGCTACGAACCAGAAGACCAGCTCGAATGGTCCTTAGTATTAGACGAGATCAAAGGGTTCATCAAAGCGGAGGCGGCAGTAGCAGTTCTTCACGCGGACTCGAATCCAATCATTTTATCGCACAGGTGAGTTGTTCGTCAGTGAACCGAATGTAGTATAGATTAGGCCCGTGCTTCCGATTATTATTGTTCTTTTTTCACTGTTTTCTTTTTTAAATTATGATCATTTCGGTAAATTATTGAGTTCGATTGATTTGCAATGACAGAAGCAAATAATGCCATCATGTGGTGGGTTGATTAACCAACTTATCATAAAACAGAGACGAATGAACTCTTTGATTTTAAAATCTCTATAATTCAAAGGAAGAAGAAGAAGAACTTATCATATATTTGTACACACAAAACATTCAGAAAAAACAGTATTTCCTACCTGAACTCAATTGAATCTGTGGACACAAAAACATGGTGAAATTTTGCTTCTATCATTCTAATTGTATTTGATATTTACTGAAATATGAGTCATCTGCAACTATTAAAATTAAATTCCAAGACACAGTAGAAGATGGTACTCTACCAGAAAGTATTTCAAAAATGTCTCGAAGCTTTTCGTTCGAGAAGTCTAATTAGAGTTGTGTGATTTCTATCTATTTCATTCTGTTGACACAAAAGTCACACACTAAATTGATGCAACCACAATTCGGCAGTGAATTTAAATTGGCATTTTTCAGCTAACGAAGGATGATTCACTTGTAGAACCCAATAAAACTGATGCAGTTTTGATCTCTACCTTTGTTCACTGATCCCAATATTGGCATTATACTTGAATTAATTATCTGTAAAAATTTATTCGGTTCATATTACAAAAGCACGCGCTTTGTAACATTTGAAACATTGAAAAAAAAAAACAACAAATAAATACAACTTGCAGATTACTCAGAGTCAGTTGACATACAATATTGGTATTCAGAACAACACAAAAAAAAAACAGGTTGTCTTTTCACAATCTTGTTTGATGGAATCGAAAATTCGGACAAAAAATTGGAACCATAAACATTTGGCTTGAAAAGTATTGTGATTTGGCAACAATGATTGGTTCGGTTTGAATTTGGCCCTCAAAAAGACGTTTTCCTGCGTTCTGTTTTTTCCTGTACAATGCTCTCTAGGTCTAGAATAAGTTTCAATATGCGTTGTACATGTAAATTTTTGTTGTATATACTACTTTTGAATGTTTGTTTGGTTGTGTTTGAATCACAATATTTTGGTTGAGTAAACGAAATATTTTTTTTTCTATTTGCGTTATGATAACTAACACAATTATGAATGTTGGTTTGATGATACGTCTTTTAGTTACTTGATTTTCGTTTTGCTATTCTATCTTTATTCACATGTCTTCCAATCTATACTACAAAACACTTCACTTTGAAATTTATATTTGCTTAGTCTTTGCAGTTTTCATTTTCCCTATGATTTGGTTAAACATGTATTCATAGTGTGAATTGTTTGAATTGCTCTGATTGGAATTTACCGTTATTTATTCGTATTAGTTTATGGATCCTGTGTATCCTAAAGCGAATTAGTTTTAAGGATTATAGTTTTAAGTGTGTACGAGCAAAGTCAGTTGTAAATATTGCTGTAGCAAAACTAACACCTTGCTCGTGCAATTTTAGACGGCTAAGGTATTATAATTTAAGATTAAGACGTGGAAAATTGGCCCGTTCATTCATTTGCTCATTGTTATCATTCGACAATCACAACGTTCATGTGGTCGACATTCACATTTCAAGCTTTTCAACCAATCATGTATTCTCTCATTCCAAGATTTTATTACATTTTTGTAAGTCATGGAAGTCCGTTGTTTTGCATCAATTCAAATATTGTTTTTCAATGAATCGTAAGCGTTTCTCACACTACACCGTATATCATTTATTGTAGTTGTTTCAATCGATTTGTGTTTCCTGTCCAGGAACCATGATATTATGATATCGTTGAGGTTCCCGGAAGATCTATTTTAAAGTACGTTGTCGATGACGACTTTGTTTATTATCAACAGTAAACACATTTGATGTTCCATATATCTTTCACTACCAATCTGATCCTCTCACTCGTGTGTTATTGACGGAGATGACTTGATATATACCGCACTGAACATATTATTATTTTTTTTAAATAAGGTTTAATAAAAACAAGAAAAAAAATATGGCGCCATCTTTTGATTTTCAAAACATACATGTCTTTATTCAGCATTTCGATGCTCAGTTTCAAGACATTCAGCCCAAATAAATAAAGACTTGCCATATGACTACCAAGGGTTATTAGAATTGGAAGGTATCCTAAACAAGTTCATATTCCTCCTCAAAAGGAAATATTGAATTTGAATGTTGTGATATTCTACTTCATAACTAATTTACGAGCTCTTCTTTTTGTTTCCTGGCGCGAAGGTATGGCTACTTCGGGTGCTTCCTTTTACCTGATTGTGTAGAAATAGTCCTCAGGTTGAAAATTTGAAGTTCACCCGAGGTTTCAATTTATTGGATTCTGCTGACAATCAAATCTATTGTCGGAACCCGAGGTTCTCGAATCCCTTGAGATTCGATGTTGTCCATAACATATTACATGCTAGAAGATTTCGCATCACTACTGACTGAATCGCCCAAATCTATTCAGAATAGGCTGATCAAATAGTTCAGTAATAAAAACGGGGCACGTAAACCTAAATAAATAATATTTTATATATTTTTTGCAGAATTTTACTGAGTTAATAAAACCGAGAATAAATTCAATCAAACATTCTTAAATTTACCCGCTTAGATCCCTCTAACGGAGTAATATTTAGATGCTGAAAAGTCTTTGCGATGAAGATTATGATTTTTGCAAATTTTACCATAAAATTTGATCAAGAGAATTCAAATTCAGTTCTGTTTGACAATTATCATAGCATTTATGCCATGTCTCTTCTGTTGTCCAAATAATCAAATAAGCCAATCTGTTGACTTGTAATCAACGGGGCGGGAAGGGTGAATTCCGCAACTATAATCCTCCGGCAATAAAACACGGAAATTTGGTGTTATATAATGGAGATTATAATTTTCATATTTTTTGTATAGGTATAAAATTAAATTAACATTGTTTCAATTGAAATATTAATGTGAACACCAATATCGATCAATTCCCTGTAAAACACGCGTTTGAAAATCATGATGTGCTGCAAAACAGGTGGCATGATGCTACAGAAAATCGCCTTTCCCGTAACATTTTTATTTTTGTAGTTAGCCGGTTTTGCAACCAGGCGACACACTTGTTCTTGCTCCAGCTAGCAAGCAGTCAGCAGTTCCTCGGATGTCACACACATCGGTGATACAAAGTTCAAGAGCAAAATCATTTCGGAGGATCGAAGGAAATCTTTATCGAAAACAGTGATTGGTCAGTGATTGCGACAAAAAAGCCTTTTGTCAACATTTTAACATTCGACGCACTGAATTAGACACAGATGCTGAAACGGTTCAAAATCTGTATACTGTAACCTTCGGAGTGTATAAATATAGTACATTGGGTACCCTTGGGTTGGCAGCCACCCAATACCGAAAGTTGTGTTTGTTTGCAACCCCATCCAGGTGCGAGCGATCCTCATATTTATTCATAAAAAACACGTAAAGAGGAATTGTCTGAAGGATAACTACACAAAGCCTTTTGCGACTGTCATGATCACGCCCATTTAACCCCTGAGTTAATATGATTTTGTAGAGATGGAACTTGAAACAAAAGTGTTATTCAACTCCAATGCCGTCCAATTAAGCCCAGCTTCCTGTGGTAATCTCACGGTTTAACCACGGTCGATTTGCTTCATGAATAGGGAAACGATTCGGAGTGGGGAATGTCAAAATATTGACTAAAGCCTATTATAGTAATTGACACTAAACCTACCGATGTTTCATGTATACCTATTCTTACCACAGCGGGTCAAGTGACCCTTTATAAATAGTTGATGAACAATGACTCTATTTATATAGTTTTGTTGAAAAACGTGGCATACCATATTTCCCCTGTATATTTCGACATTTTGGGATAAAAATTATTAGCAAAATATTGAAATTACAATTTTTGACATAGCACTGTAGCGTGGAATGGTTACTGTTAGCTTGCTTGGATAGTCAGCAATACAATTAATTCTGACCTTTCACTATTCATTTACAAATACAACAAAATATATGAAGCAATAGCAAAAAATGTGTAATGCAATGGTTTTGTATCCCAATCACACATTCAAATCTTTCTGATATCATATAAATGTTTGCAAGGGTCAAATGACCCGTTGCGGTATTTAGGGCAGACTACATATATTTCGCAGTAAAAAAATAACAAGAAAGGAGCACACTGAAAAATACATTCGACGTATGTTTTAGGGAAATTCGTGTAGACAAATGATGTTGTGACAATGTAATTTGTAAGAAAATTTTGACTAAAAGTTTAAAATGGGTCATTTGACCCCTCGTGGTGGTTTAGTGTTAAAAATGGGATCTTCTCATCCAACCAAAGTGGTAAAGAAGCGAATTGTATATAATATTTTCGCAGTCCTGCGTCAACAAAGCGACATGTGTTGTGCATCGATAGAATAGGAATTCTCTTACGTCTAAACGACTACTGTGTTATAGAAAAAAACAAATGTTTATCGATAGATAGCGCGATACTCTTACGCCATAAAAAGGTAACAGTGCAGTATACGACAAAAATTATCTTAGGATAAAAAATGTACACGAATGAATTCGGATCTGTTACAGCTGAATTGCTAAATGAGCCTAATAAAAAAAATTGTTGGGATAAAAAAAAAAAGACGGGTGGGTAATGTCGGGGACATAACCGGAGTGACGTAGGACTATACAAAGGGGACAGCTTTTGTTAAATATATATTTTAAATATATTTTTTTATTTTCTTCTCCTACGTGAATACCTACCTATCCACCTGAAAAATGGATTAGTTTACTGTTTACTCTTTATGAATATGTTGATGATTCTGAAAAGAACCTTTGGTGTTGTGTTTTTGTTATCACTCGATATTCCCATCTTGTTCGGTTAAACCTTCCTGTTTAGCTATTGCGTTTGCCACTCGCCACAGCTTTCACAGTTGGAAAATTTCTTCCCATCCAGCTTGTGACATGTTGTTCAGTAAATTACATTTAATGCGACGTGCCGGAGAAACACTTTGCCACTCACTGCAACTAATTGTTGCCTTGATGAGCGCCGAACCGAAGCTGCTCTGTTCTTGATGCGGGTTTTCTGATTGTCGTGAGCAACTTTGCAAGCCAACTCGAGCACTCCGACGGCCGAAACTCTATAATCGCTGTTAGGTATACTGGTGCTCCGGCACCAATCCGTTCGGCCTAGTTACCCTTGCGGAGCAATCAGTGAATGCGACCAACAGGGAACTGGAGACCTGCACGGTTCGAGTGAGACTTTGCCTTTCCCTTAACTTGTCCTCCCTTGTTACGTCCACGATGCCGATGCCGTGCAACCACACGGGTTTACGGTTTGAAAGAAAATAAGATATTTTTTTGGGGTCCGCGTGTTTTATACTCTAGCGGTACACACTCACAGGATAGAGACAAATCGGCAGACTCAGCCAGAGGGGCGAGTCCAACGAGACGAACGAATGAGCGTTAAAAGGGAGCGATGGCAAAAAAATACATTCATTTCGATTTGTTCGCTCGTTGGATTCACATGCAGGCTAAAAACGGTCCTTTTCAGGATCACAAAATTATCTTCAATCTAAAGAGTTTATTGTTTTGTTATCACCCGATATCCCCATCTTGTTTGGCTAAACCTTCCTGTTTAGCGATTTGTTGCCACTCGCCACAGCTTTCACAGTTAGAAAATTTCTTCCCATCCAGCTCTGTGACATGTTGTACAGTAAATTACATTCAATGCGACGTGCCGAAGCACCACTCAGTGTCGCATTGGAGGCGATTTTAACCTGTAATTGAACATTTGCGATGACAGTGGTACAGTGTCGACTTTCAATGTGGGGTCATAATTTGGATTTCTATGTTTACAAAAATGTCCAACTAAATAAGTCGCATTACATGTCCGTCCAATTAGCTAAATGTCGAACTAATTGTAAATTACTGTACGTTCAATCTGGAAACAATTTAAGAATTGGTGAAAATTGAATAATCGGAAAAGTCCCCAACTATCAATAAGCTCAGAACAACTGCCAAATTCACATACTCATCAGATCCTGGCTAACAAATTATGAAAAAATCAATTTGTGTTTTATTATTATTTTGGATAATGTTTTAGAAAGCATTGAACTGTATTTCCTAAACTCTTTTATGGAAGGTTTAATGGCCCTGAAAAGCGCCTTGTTTTATGGAATGGTTCCAATTTAGAAAACTTAGTACTCGTGGTTTTGAAAAAAAAACCATTTCGAACGCCCTCGATGCCGCCTTGTTCTGGATTTGCCACCAAAGCAGTTTGTATAAAGAACAAACTTTTTTCTTCTGCTACCTGATGCCGTTTTGCGATTGCGTTTGCCACTCGCCACACGTTGAAACTGCCTGTTGTCTTGTTGTCCACCGAACCGAATGTGTTCTGTTCCGAATGCGGGTTTTCTTATCGTCGCGAGCAGCTTTGCCAGCTAACTCGATCACTTCGGCGGCAGAAACTATATAACGCCGGCTAGGTGGACTGGTGCACTGGTACTAACGCGCTCGCCCTAGCTACCCTTGCGGGGAACTCCATATCAACACGGTTCGAGCGGGATTTTGCCTTTCCCTTCACTTTTCCTCCTTTACCATGTCCATACATGGCTGCTTGGGTTGGTTTGTTGATGTGTTGTGATGCGAACCGATGTAGTGTACGGTTTGAATGAGAATGATCGTTACGGCAGCGGAGCGGGGATTTTTAAGCTAACTGGCTGGCTCGAGAATTACGCATGTGTGAGACTGCGACCAATGTTTCGTTCATTTTTTTCTTTTTCCTTTCCAATCGTGCTTCATTCTATTTCGCTGCTACTCTGGTTGCCCGTTTTGGTCGGTACGATTTGAGGAGCACAAAATGGACCAATCAAAAATGGGCACATAGGGCATTTTGACAATGCTTGATATTTCACAATTATTCAATTATTTATCTCATGAAAAATTAAATGTTATTCGTTATGATAGATACGTAGATATATTTCCTATCAATTGATGCAAAAACCTTTGCGATCTATTGAGAAATGCTCGAGTTATAAGCGTTCCAAATCTTGCATTTTTTCCTACTTGTTCAGTGCCTAGATTTCCATTTCACCCCCTATATCTTTCGGTTAGACGTAGTCCTACGTCAAAAAACAAAACAATGCGGTCTTGGACGCAAGTCTCTATATATATTTCTTAGGAACACCTTACACATCACTAATCAAAAAAACTTTTTCCTTTTTATGTTGAAGAATTCTAATGGAATCATCAAAATTAACAGCAATTTTAGTTGCAGATACAGCATCTCTTCAACCTTCCTATACTCGCGTATGGTTCTGACAGACCGAGCATTAATGAGGTGGCTGAATTAAAACAGAATCAAGTTGAATAAAAAAATATTTTCTGGAGTTTTTTCACTCAATTATATCTTTTTCTTTGAATAAATACCATTAACGCCTAAAAATACACAATATCGAATTCTTTGATCGTTATCATATTCAGGATGGTATCTTCAGTCACCTTTCCATCCGTTCTGGGTTAAACTATTGCTGGATTTTGGAAAAAAAGATTGGTTCTCAGATTTTGCCGAGTCTCAGATATTCCTCCTGAAGGGGCCGGATGTTTCCACTCGGTTGAATATTGGCGGTCATAACAGCTTACTGTTACTTGCAAACCCGTTGGCTTGATCGCCTGTCTTATCCATCGCGCTAATGCTGCTTTTCCCATTGGTTTTGTTTGTTGTCTCCGTTTTTGTTGGGTCCTCTCTCCGAGTTGTTCCCTCGTTGTACATCATCGCTGTTGGTCCTGTCAAGAGGTTTTCGATGCCTAATTGGTTCATGATCATGAGCTCATAACTCAGGGCCCTCAATTGTGACCATTTTTGTGTGTTATGCTAGCTGCTACGTCTACGCAACAATCATCATGTGACGGTGATCTCAGTCCGTTACCGCTCACATTGCGGTCTGCTGCATCGGTAATTGATGCTATTTATAACACAACAATGGAAGCCTCATATCAACAGTCCCGCTGTGTATAGACCGACTGTGAACATTCGAACAATAGGAATATTCTTACGCCGAAAAATGCGACATGTGTAATAGATAGAAATGTGTATCGATAAGATAGGAATACTCTTACACCTGAATGGCTGATGTGTAATATACTACATGAAATAAAAATGTACACAATTAAATTCGGCTCTGTTACAGCGGAATTGCTGAATTAGCCAAAAAAATAAACAGATGGGATGAAAAAGCCTGCCCAATTCATGAAGGAGTTATCCTTCCTTACTCAGGAAACAGGACAGCACGAGTGTCGGCATTTAGGGTCGAATCTTATTCGTACATACATACATAATCAGATGAGAGCCGTGGTGGCTCGTGCTGTCTCAATTATTCGTCTCCAATCTACTCGGTCTTGGGCCACTCGTCGCCAATTCCGTAAGCGTCTCGTCACTCGCAAGTCGGCTTCGATCTGTTCGAGCCACCTGGCACGTTGAGCCCCTCTATTTCTGGTGCCGGCGGGGTCATTGAAGAGAACGGATTTCACTGCACTGTCGTCCGGCATCCTCGCGACATGTCCGGCCCACCGTAACCTCCCGACTTTCGCCAAGTATACAATGGGAATCTCTCCAAGTAGTGCCTGTAGCTCGTGGTTCATATGTCTGCGCCACTCTCCGCTCTCCGTTTATACTCCACCAAAAATAGTCCGCAGCACTTTCCGCTCAAAGACGGCCAGAGCGCGTATGTCCTCCATGAGCAGCGTCACAGTCTCGAGTCCATAAAGGACCACTGGTCTTATTAAGGTTTTGTACACCGTTAGCTTTGTGCAACGCCGTATTCTCCTTGACCGAAGCGTCTTGCGGAGCGCAAAGTATGCACGATTTCCAGCTTGAATGCGTCGTTGGATCTCTTTCGTGGTATTGTTGTCAGCGGTGATCAGAGATCTTATTCGTATCCGTATCATATCCGTTGGCACTCCTCCCATTGCTTCTGTTCACGGTAATTCCTTCGTGCTATCTACCAAGGGCTTCATCGCGCCCTTACTTGCGTTGTTAGCCGATTAGTCGCCTCTTACGACGGGGATAGGGACCAAGACCCGAAGTGCTATTCTAGGCCGGCAATTCTACATTTCTTCTTAAACCTTTTGCTCCCAAATCCATGAAAAGATGCAGTGCGTTGGTTTTCACAATGTCAGGTGGAGTGTGTTTGTATATTATTGAGCCACATGTACGAACTGTTGTTTTTATGCTTTGTCAAAGATAGATTGAAGTGGTGGTGGCGGAACAAATATATAATCGCCTGTGACCCCAGTGTGTGTCCGCTGCGGAAAAGACTTTGAAATGATATTTGTTAGGGGAAGGGTGGTAAAGACGAACACCCTAAGTAAAAGTTGATTTTTTTCGTGAATTTCACAAAATATATATAGCTATCTCACCACAAACAGATAGTCTAGGTCACTTTTCATAATAAAATTTGTCTTTGAGGCAGAAATTTTGCCAAATTAATGTGTCCGATATCTTTGAAGTAATAAGATTGAGTTGGGAAAGACGGACACTTGGCGGGGAACCTGAGGTGGGAAAGACGGACACTAACTGAAAATTCATGTTTATGTACTCCATACGTTTTGGAGGTCTTCAAATTTGCCTTAACAATTATTTAGACTAAAATCACCTAAAAGGGCTTGTAATTTTTATCGTTTTCTCATGTCTAAAATAGCTTCCGGTATTCGGAATGACAAATTCGGATTACGTTTTAAACCCCACTCTGCTGATTCGTCCATGATATCTGGTTGTACATGCAAACGTAGTTAGTTAGCATCTGTTAATAAAAGAAGGAAGAGATAATCCAATTGATTTCAAAACAAAATGTTTGTCTTTACCTTCGGTGGAGTGTACGTCTTACCCGACTTGATTAGTTTTTTTTTTCATCAATATTTCTGGAGTAAAAATGAAACAACTTCACCGCTGATTTGATAAACTGGAAGAGATGTGAGTCCTAAGTCCTAAGTTTATCTCTATTAATTGCTTTTGCTTTGTTTTGAAAAAAAGTATGGAAGCAATCCATAAGATGCACCATCGAATAGGCTCCAACATTTAGCGTGTATGTTTCATAATTAGAAATACAATAATCCAACCCATTTAGCGTGCATGACTAGTTGAACATCAATTCCGTTTGCGAAAAAAGGGGTTTTATTAGTTTGAAGGATCTGCTTTTGGCAAAATGTGTTATGTTACGATGGATATGAATTGAAATATTGCGCGTGAAGTGGGTTCTTCTCCTCCTGCCAGCGTTGCCAAGTAAAATCTGGAATCATAAAAATAAAAATTAGAAAATTAGAAAAAATTAGGATTGGTGGCCCTGATCCAAATGCCCAAATTGTAAAGGCTGATAAGTACCTTAAACATTTGATTTTTGATGCATTCATCATTGAAATGTATAGACTCTTTTACTATGTTTTTCGCTGGACGTAATTTTGAGACGTTAAAATCAAAATAGAGGAATCATTCTAAAGGGTGTCCCACATCAAATTGCATCGCGAAAAAAAACCTAGTTGTCCAATCCTTTTCAAACTTTCAGATTTGACCTCTTTGGTATGCTTTGAATAGTGGCACGAAGCTAGATCTGACTAGAAGATCGTAGGATCCTCGTTTTGCTTCAAAAGAGGAAGCAGACACTTCTGTAGACAATCCTTGAAGTAGATCTGCCCGTTTACAGTCCCGGTAGTCACGAACGGTGCACTCTGTTTGCCACATGACCAGATCGCTTGCCAAATCGTGTATTTCTTGGCAAACTTTGAAAGTTTCCGCTTCTTTGTTTCTTCCGGATTTCTCGTAAGCTGCCGGAGATCCGCCTTGACGTAAGTCTCATTATCATGATGAAACAATGAGGCTTCGCCAACATCTGGGTGTACAGTTTCCGGGCCCGTGGCTTTCCCACCGTATTTTACCGTTCGTCATGATATGGAGTCTTTTGCACTTTGTACGTATGCAGTTCCTCCCGGACCTTGGCTCTATGAACGAAAGACTTGAACACATTCAACTTTTTGGCCACATCCCTGACCGAAGTATTGTGACACACTTACGATCCTGATCACTAATAGAAATTCCATTCTGACCGCATTTCTCCTTCGGATACTCAGAGTTTCGTAGTGACGTTTAATCACACAACTCACCGTTGACTGCACTATTCTGAGTTGTTTTCTGATGCCCCGATGAGATGGTTGAGGATTCTCCAGGTGCTTGCGTAAAATCAATTCACGACGTTGCTTTTCGAGTGACGTTTTTCAATTTTCGAAAAACTGACGGTGATGAAAAAACAGTGTAAACAATACACTCTAAACTACTTCTACCCAAATTTTCAAGAGAAAATACCCAATGGGTAATTCTCTACAGCGTGAGAATGTGAAAAGAAAATTAATACCACCTCTTAAATAAAAAGATCAGTTTCGTTTTGATTAGCAAGATTGACTTACTAGATACGAAGACACAATACTAGAGTTTATAATTTATGATGCACGATAATTCCTGCTAGCCATCCAGGTTAGGTACTTCATCGTAGTTTTTTTATTGCATTATTCATAATTCATTGATGTGAGTTTTTGTTGAATTATTCAATGACATTTATTGAGGCCACACCATATTTGATTTTGTAAACATCCCTGAAACCAGACAAATTTTAGTGATACATTTATCGAATTTGAAGAATAGAAAATCTGGCCATAGGTTATTGTTCACTTCTTTTTCATTAATCTCACGTGTTTCATTCATGCACGATTCATGCATTCGAACAATAACTCATCTATGCATCCTAACGCATACTCTCACACAAACACACGCGAGACATTTACACTCTCATTACACCATGGAGTCACCGATATTCGAAAGCACGGGCCATTCGTCTTTCGCTGCGGAACAGAGTGACTCCACGCGTGTTGATCCATAGTGGTTCTGGTTCTAGGTTAAGCCCGTTAACGACGCCTCCCTGCGAGAGAACGCCGCACATGACACTAAGCCTGCAGGAAATACTGATTGTGGGGTCTGCATGCGAGCAGGCTAAGTTCTCCGAACTAACGATGGATATGTTTAGGTATGCGTTGATGTTTGACATTCCTAGGTTTGTGTAACCATCGCCGTAATGTCCCTGTATGTTCCAGAATGTTGCAAACATTGGAGAGGGAACCAACCGAATCTATGCATCCACTTGCAGGACATCCAATGGTGGCACATGGCGGGCCGCACGATGCAAGTCCTGCAGCCAGTCGAATGCCACCGTATGGTGTACCAGGGTCCAAAGGTAACGTATATACTGTCTCTATCGTCTCTATGATCAACCAAAAAGATCATCCTGTTGATCCTCTTCCATTATAGGTTACGTGGAAAACGGTGATCGCCGAGGAATGCGTGATAATCCTCACAAGTATTTACTGTACAAACCATCGCTCAGTCAACTCATGGTGTTCCTATCCAGCGGATTCAAGGAGTTGCCGCCGGGTGGAGCATTACTGCTCTACATGTCCGCCGACGGATGCTTCTCGACTACGAAGCATCCCCAAGATTGTAAGTTTTATCATCAAACAACGATATTGCGATTCAGATGGTTTTAAGGCAAATTTCCGTTTTCTCAGATGGTTATGAATTGGGAGGCTTAGCAACCAGTGTCAAACGTGATGCTGTCGATGGTGGGCTGACCGTGAGGGGCAAGTCTAGCGCAGGTTATAAGGAGCCACACTGTCTCTATCCAGGAGATTTGTATCCGTACACGCGTAGACCTCTGTTTATAATAATTGATTCAGACAACTCGTTCGTATTTCAGCATATACCAAGGTTCGTCCCATAAGTTGTGATCAATTTAAATAACTGTATTCATGAACATGTTTCAGGTACTTTGGGCAACCGTTGGTGATATTAATGTCACCGCAAGACGTCCCAGCGAATTTCCAAGGTATTAGTAAGTAACGTTTCAGACCCGTGTACAGTTTGATTTGCATTAACAAATATGCTTCCCATTATCATAGATTTACAACACCACGGATCGTTGTTCACTCTGTTTCTACATTCGCCTATGACGGCCTTGTGCTACATCTGTAATGTTGGCGACGTTCCGATTCACCACTGGGAGCGATGCCAGAATTACGTCGATCGCTTTGTGACGGAAGCTTCTCGGCTGGTGACTCGGTGTCGAATGGACGAAATAGAGCAAGGTATAGGATATATAGGTAAGCCGGTCGCATCTTTAGCAGCTTCAAACGTTGATACATTTTCTCCCTTGAAGATTCCTCCTATGTGCAATTTTTCGGAGACGACTTTCTACGTACACTCATACTGCGGTTTGTATTTTGTGACGTGACCTTACGATTGCATCGCGGATTCAGAGGTCGACATCAACGGCCCCGATGTGAACCTCCTCTCCCAGCAGCGGAATTGTTGGAACATCCATCGTTAGCACACATTATTCTACAGTTGGCATCGGCCTTAGACGTTAGGGGGCACTTTATCGAAGGACCAGAGGGAGATTGATGGAGCGAGTTGGCTGACGACAACGTCATCAACGAAATTATCAGAACTAGCAGAGTTAACTCTACCATCACATTACTGCTTTCATTTCTACTACTGCAACTGCAACAATTTAACGGTAAGCGTCACATGTATAATACCTATCGATCGGCGGTATGCAATAGGATTGTGTTCAAAGTAATTACCGAAGCGGGCTATGGTGGTGGTGATCGTACGGAATTTTGTCTCGAGTTGCAATATTACACTAGAGAGCTTTTTATTATGATTTTATGAACGATAGGTTGGATGTGGTGCCAGAGAGCCCGAAGCGAGAAAATTTTCTGGTGTGTTCACAGCCATTTACGCGATGAACTGTTATTTATACACATAAATAGAGGATTGTTGTAGCCGGAACCGTAGGTTTTTGAAGACGCATTTTCATGACATGTTAGTAAAAATTCACTCATTGCTGCACACTATATAAACAGCTTATGTTCGCGGGTCAAATGGAACAGTCCACTTGAAATTGATGTCTTTATTACGAAACCACATGCTAAGTTTATCTTATCTTTTGTTAACAAATTAACAAATTGGGAAAAACAGTGAACAAGGGCAGAGAATCAAGGGTGCTTAAAATGATGATTCTTCACATTTAGATGACGTTTTGTCTTTGAATGTGTTTCACTATGCTGAAGGAAAAAAACGGCGTTGAACTCCTTCACCAGAACAGTGCGACTCAATCCTTTATTCCTACACTGCCTGTTTGCAGATTTAGTTTCCGCTCCTTCGCAGTATGTGGAAAGCCACCTTCATATTAAGTTCTCGAATTACTATTTACATTGTCTTCCTTCGGCAACTATAATGGAGTTCATTATTCGAGATCCAGGGGTGGGATTTCGCATTGCGAAACGAGTGATTTTGGTTCGTTTCGACTACTTTTGTCATTATGAATCTCGAAGCGAGCTCGAAACGAGCGAAATGAATAAGGCAGTAGTAGAGTTTCGACCAAAGTTTGACATTACGTAACATTGTGTTCGAGCATTTTTTAACTCGAAACGAGAACAAATGTCTCGTCACGTCGACAAGAAATGGTTGATCCCTATACGTCACAACGTTGATTATAATACTAAAGCTTACATCAAAGAAAATTTCAATTGCATTTCCTTCCCACTCTACATTGTTGTGCCAGATCAGTCCCAACAAATGGTGTCGACAACGGTGCCGATTTCGTGCCATTTTGCAATGATTTTGTCGACTTGCACTTCGTATTCGACAACCAATTACGAGCCAAACCTGTGCCAATCTGGCACCGCGTCGACTGATTGTAAAACTGCTCGACTCTTATTATGGCTCTATTTTCATTTGAGAAAGATGAAACAAAAAATTAAATTTGCGCTGTTTACTGATATTTATTTTTTCATACAAAAATACAGTTGTTATATTATATTTACCCCCCGGTACAACATCATATTTTTTTTAAACAAATTGATTAACATTTATGATAAACTATCTGAGGCTCAACATTTTGGACTATTAAATTTATTTTTTCAGCTTCGAATTTTCGCAATATTTCCTCATAGACTTGCCGTAGAATCCGGCACGACCGCTTACAACTTACATACCGGGTTTTCTTATCGTTATCAGGTACATTTCAAGAGATGTAAATTTAATCGTCGGATATTTGGTTGTAATCAGCTCAATTATCGTTATCGCCATCTTCAATACCTGGCTTCGACAACATTAACAGTTGAGACGGTAGAGTTTGTTTCTGGAATGATTTAAGAGAACTTATAACATGAAAATAAATTATACTCATCCATATTTACGAGTCTTGAGCTTCAATATTCTCAATAAAGTTGTTGGGTTATCGGTTGCGCTAGTTTGATGATTCCACCAGTCAGTTCATATTCATAATCACGACGGTCGATTGTACATCACTGATATGCCTGGTCATCCATCACCTCCGTCGGTGGTGTCATTCTTTGAATACATCTCTTTTTTCATCGGTTGACAGAAATTCGACGCTCATTCGAAATGATTTTCCTGCCACCACTATATTTTTGCAATCACGGATGTTTTCGCTTGAATTCATCCGTGAATTACTGCATCCATTATTTTGAACTGTTGTGGTATTTTTTAGTATTTGTTTAGCTACAGTCTCCTTAGTCTTTGGCCACCATACTGGTGAGGTAAAGGTTACCCTAGACCGCACAACTGCAGTTGTTTTTGAGGGATTTATGCTCAGACCTTCTGTGATACACCAAAATCGTGTTAGGTTTAAGGCCATCAGCATTCTGCTCGATATCGCGTCGTCGAACTTGCCACGTACCGTTATGACTAGATCATCGGCAAGGCCCACGAATCCTTTTGCCTCTAAACTTAACAAAGGTGAGGTGATAGAACTGTACCTGCAGATTTGTAAGGTAGAAAAGATCTTACCGCGTTTACTACTCTGGCCCTCGTGAAAACTACTCCAGCAACTATGTTTGCGAGATCCTTTGCGTTTTCAGGTCCTGTGAGGCACCTCCGAGAACATTTTGTGTCGCCATTATTGTCAGGATTTGTATCCGAGTAGACAGATGTAGATGACGGGAAGTGAGTCTTCATCAGTAAGTTTAGTACTTCTGAGTGGGTTTTGTGAACGAACCGTCATCCTTTTTAGCAGAACCAGGCCCGTTCGAGTGGTCCTTTGCCAGAGTCTTATTGAGTCTAGCAACGATTGAGGTATTTTCAATGCTTTTGCAGTTATATACCCAGGATTTTCGTTTTGATCGTCTCAGTTCTCTGCTGTACTCAGTTAGAGCTCTCTTCTATTGAGACCAGAAATTTTTGCTCTGCTGAACAGTTTACGCGCGGTAAGGAACGTTTCTTGTTGAAGAAACTCTTCTTGGTGAGCAAATACTGTTGTAGGCAGAGAGCGTTAGGTCTAAGACTTATCTGATAGCGTTGATGAATGTTGGTTCATTTCATTTGTTATCGATATCTATAACTTCGATCGTTAATGTCGGTACTTGTCCACATAGTGTGATGAGCGTTGGCATCACATCCGATGACGAAGTCTTTGTTAATTACCCTGCTATAGTTTACAAACGTCGTTACCTCTCGTGGCGAACGTCGCTAGGAAAGAAAGTACCATTGCATTTGGTACACACTTACATAGTAGCCATTTAGGCGTAAGAGTTTTCTATCTGTTCATCCATTACCCAGTTAAACCGGACAGCGGAGACAGTTGGTTGATCATTGTTGAGTTATTTATAGAACAGCAGCCCGATGTGTCTTGCAGAGCAGTTGTATGGATGAACCGATCTTATTTCGACCGTGGATCAATCTTCATCGCTGATTATTGTTTCGTGGACGTAGTTATTCTGTAACAACACAAAGATGGTCAATAAGTGCCCTGAGTTTTGAGCTCACGATCGATCGCTTACTAAGCGAACGCGCAACCAATGTGGCTACGGAGACGCCCCGGATCTTCCGTTGGCGGTTGGAATTTCGCGTCGCGTCGATGAGCGGAACTTTAGTGTTCCGCATTAGGTTGGGTTGTCCGATCTGATGGTTCGTTTGAGAGAATCAGAATCCCATCTGTTTTTTTATGTCAAGTTTTTTGCTTGTTCCAGTGGATTGTTCTGGATTTGAAGAAAGTCACCTTTTTCACTTGGCATAGTTGAAGTTCCTAACCTGTTTGCAATAGCCGTTGGGTTTTTACCGCTTAGGCCAGGAACACTCAGATTGTCAAGCTTCTTCTTTTTTGGAAGATCTTCGCGGGAAACTTTAGTTTACCAGAAACCCTACTGACGACTTTTTGAGTATTTTGTGGCACCAAAATTTTTGAGTCACTGGTCTCTGAAGATTTCATATATAAACCCAGGTAGGGTTTGTGGAGTTTTACGATCCCTCATTTATGAGCCCCAGATCTCCTTTGACTACACTGGAGTTTCGCCAATCCGGAAGTTTATTTTGAAGTTTTTGCTAGCGAGTTGACGCGTGGAAGCGTCGTCGACTTTTAGCGTCCAGTCCGCGTGGATTTGATTGGGATTGGATCTCTTGAGTTTATGCCACTTATCGGTGGGGAGATTTTCATTTTGGCCTCGTGACCTATGAGACTTTTGAGTCTCTCATCGGTAAATGTTGCGCTTTGTGGGAAAAAGGCGCGAAGAATTTCTGGAAGCGGAATATTTTTTGCGTCTAGAGCAACCAGTTTTATGTCATCTTCTACTAGGGCGGTCCTATAAGTACTTAGTCTCATCGCCCGATGGTGTCAGTATCGCAAGAGAGATTACTTATCGTGTAGTACATTCTCGGACTCGTAGTTTTGTTTTGACCGTGTGTGGAAGCGGGCGTGTCCGCGGATTTTAGAAATATGGAAATAATGTAAATTCCGCCGTCTCCACGGCCAAATTGGCCGAATTGCACTACGAACTGCTGTCCCATCCACCGTATTCTCCATATTTGGCCCCGTTTTGTTTCAAAACTTGAAAAAGTCACTCGCCGGGGAGAAATTTGAGTCGAATGAGGAGGTATCGCCGCCACGGAGGCCTACTATGCAGACCTCTAGAAAACGTATTTTTCAGATGGATGAAAGAGGTTGGAGCATCGCTGGGTCAAGTGTATCGAGCTTAAAGGAGACTATGTTGAGAAATAAATCGCCACTTTTCCATATTTTTTGTTTTTTTTTGTAGGTTAAGTACTTATCGGACTGCACTCGTAGAGTGATCCTGGGAACTATTTTCTTCAACCATTCCAAAGTATGATGGTCTTTACAGAAAGGATTAGATAACCTGACTTATACGAGCAGTTGAAAAACATGGGTTTCACCGAATCGTTTCTTTCTTGCAGTAGTAGAGCATTTGGATGGAATCTAACTGAGCCGTAGTTAGGTAGTTGGGATAGTCCTCCGGGAGGGTTTTAACTTTGATCTGCTCCAAGGCTTCCCTGAAGAAGATTCCAGATTCAACAGTGATTTTTGTAATGTTGTTGTTTTGAAGAGTGTTATGAGCATCTTTTTTTTGCTCATTTAACACCGCTCTTTTACGAGGGCAGAGATTTTGCTTTAATTTTTTAAGAATCGATTTTTCGTCGCTACTAAGCAGCTCCGATTCTCGGGGCGTTTTGTTTGCCCAGAGATATGCTGACTCAGTGCTTGCAGTCGAGCTCCCTTTGCAGGGATCCCAGCTGCGACCAAGTTCTTCAGCTTTTTTCTCTGAACCTTGGGGAGATTTTTCTTCCACGAAGAGTGGACCCTCGGCTGAATCTACAACCCTAGATTCAGTTTTTGTAGTGACGTTACATTCGTCATTTTCATCCTCTGGCGACTCATAGCGAGTCGGAGTGTTGAGGATGGAAGAGGAGTAGGACTGGACATCCGCTGGTGCGTCGCTAGTTACTTAATCCTCTTCTACACTCATAGATCTCTATGGTGGTTTTTTTCCGACAGAGAGATGCTGCATTAGTGACCGGCTTAATGCAGTAAGGGCAGACGATACTGTGTATGGTGTCCTGGTGCTCCACAGGCTTCGTTAACGGCAGGGTTTAAACCCCCGACCATTCATCCCTCGGCACGGGTCGCGCCACACCTTAGCTTAGGGGTTTATCCATTACTTTCTTTCCACAATAATGGTTCTCAATAATTTCAGGTTCTTATTCGAACATGCTATTATTGAGTTCCGTCATTCGCAGAAGGTGCTAACAAACCATGTTTTTTGATGAAAGAAGGATTTTTGAATATCATTTGGTGTCGAACGCACAATCGATCGATGTCTCTAATTGGCGGGGAAGGGGTATTATTTGTGCTGGGTTCTTTCGAGGAGAAATCGATGTCTAATATGCTTATTAATTATTGATCCGAAAACTTGTTTCAATAGCTTAAACATTGCTTTGAAAACAGGCTAATGCAGTCACAAATCTGTATATAAACGGGTAAACGGGTTCCCGTTCGCTAATCTCTTCTAACAACGTTGTTTTATGTTTGCTGAAACAGACACGGTTTGCTGAGGAGCGTCGAACGACAATGAAATGTCTTTGTCAAGGGAGGAGGAGAACAGTTTGAATTGAGTTTTCAACAAGAGTTCTTCTCAGAGCTAGAGACGAATGAACTGCAGACGTTTGAAGTCTCTATAATTCAACAAGAAGAAGAAGAAGAGAGGGAAAAACCATTTAGTTGTGATTGCGAAGTGACATGAGAATGGTCTCGCTAGCAATTTTTCTGCCGCCGAACTGAACGAAGCTGCATTTGAAAGCAGCATTATCGAATTTTCACGAATGCCGCTATCAACCGATGATTCCAATTGTCGGGGGTTGGAGAGGGGGTATTATTTGTACTGGGTATTTCAGAGGCGGAATCGATTCCTCCTTTGAGTGTTAATGATTCCGGCTAAATGAAATGATATGATAATCACTTTATTCGAAAGATGAAATGTTGAAGACCTACATGCTTGTTACTTATTGACTGCTAAGTCAACGGTAGTCCTACGTCCATCTTGCGGTTATATTACAGATATAACCCACTTCTAGTTTTTTCAATACCAAGAAAGTGGTAATGGACATTTCAAAGTTACTGTTCATGTATCAAGAGCTCTCACGGAGTCAGGACGGAACATCTGTCAGTTGGAGAAGGAAGCACTCGCTTTGGTAAATCAGTTATCTTGATCGTTAACTAAAGTAGGCGTGTCATTCTCATCGATGGTTGCGATGGTTGGATTCCTGAGATGTCACACAGCTTAACTCGATGACATTTACGCTTTGAAGTCGTTGTATTGTGGATCAGTTTTTGAATACGCGTTTTGCGTTTTGGAATATGTCTGAGATTCGTACCATGAACGAGTTCAGATACGCTTCTTCAGGTATGGTTGGTTTGCCTTGAAATAATAATATGAACAACTTGAACATAGTCTGATGAAGTTTCACTGTTATCATTGTTTGTTCCAAACATTGTTTCGGAGACGACATGTACCTCATAATCACAGCTGAAAAAAACAGACGTAGCTGAGTGATTACCATATTATTTTATACCATAAGATCGGGTAATATTTGACGGGATCGAGGTTTGTTCGATTGGATTCTGGAATAAGGATGAATGACTTACCATTATTACTGGATTCGCCGTCGTTTGAAAAATGATACCGTTTATGTAGGGGGAGGTTTTAGGGCTGGTCATCTATGTATATTTTGGCTGCATCGAAGTATCGCATATTTCAATCACCTTTTTCGTGTAATAAGATACATTTATGACCCAGTGTATTATGGACTGTCTTTGCTTCTTGCTTCTTTTGGCTTTTGAAGTCATACTGTTCTGTTTGTTCTTTGTTTTGAGGAGGCTTTAAACTTCGAAGTTCATTCGCTTCTCCAGTTTGGTAATCTAAAGTCGTAATTTATTTGCTCCAACGGTCTAGAATGCCAGCATTTTGTTAGAAAAAAACGCTACTTATACAGATTGAAATAACAAATACGAAATTGCACGGTACGATAGAAAGGAAACCTTTTCATTTTCTTTTTCTGGTCGAGTTGGTATTGTAGTACAGGCCACGATGTGGCCAGGAATGCGCGTTTCTTTATCAAATAAAGCATGTTTCCAGGTTCATTTATTTGCAATAAAAATAACTTTGTTTGATGAAATGAAAAATACACATCCCAACCAGATTTCATGTTTCAATTCCGGAGCTTTCAAATCACAACAAACATTTTGTGTAGAGGAAAGGGGGTAGGGAAGTACTTTGAACAACGTGTTTGAATCACCAACGGTTTCAAATCTTTTTTTAAAACCATCCTATTCGGAATGTTCGACTTTGTAAATTGATTGCTACCAACCTGTTTCTGTTCCGTAATTATCATTTCTTCTGATTTCATTAAAATGAACTCGTCGTACATATTAGAAAGAAAAATGGTGCAATAATTCACTACTGTAAATAACCCAGCTGATATTTGGACAATATGAACGTGTGATCACTGCCGCTAATTCGCTTCAACAACAAAATAATTAATGTAATTAAAGGTAAAAACCAACAAGACAAAAGCGTAGTAGATACATTTTCTTGGTTCCGTTTCGTTTTGGGAAATATTTATGCGAAGAAGAAGAAAAAGAAAAAAAAAACAGAACAGCAGTTGCGTCAAACAGCACTTTTGTGAGAAAATAACAAGAAGATGGAACTATTGAATGGTGTAGCAAAGAAATATAGTAAAAAGATACTAATTTAGACGCATTATACACGTTGAAAGGATCGGTTCTCGCGTGAAAAAATAGAATACTAAAAAAACAAAGGAAAGTAAATATAGATTTTTTAGGAAGTGCTGTAAGGATACGTGGATGCAAATATAGATAGGGAATTATATATATTTAAAAGGTAATAATGAGTAGGATAATAAAATAAGATAACGATGGATTAGCGTGTATTTGAATGGAAGTATTTAGAATACAGTTTTCCTTGTTTCGGATTCAGTTGAACACACACACACACACACACACACACACAAAACCTGATGCAAGAATGAACAGTCTAGTCACGTGTAGATAATATGATATGTAAAAGAAATCGGAGTAAAATAGTAAAGGTAGCGAATGTCTTGCCATCAAATTCTAGGGCTTATCGGTTTGTTCAAGAACGCAAAACTCGTTGTATAACACACCAATTTATTTGTTTTAGTCTAAGTAGAGCTTGAGCGATAATGGTACGTTCTGTGTGAAGATTAGAGTGTTAATACCGTGATTATGTGCGTTTTCACAATGTACCATGGCGCTTTGGCATATGAACACAACTATAGCCGCGGCCTATATATCGATTTGGCCTATCAACCGAACGATTCGTGGAGATTATTGAAGGTATATCTCATGTCGAATGGTGAGTCTTGCTCTGTTGTTTCTTTAATGATGGATGACAAAGGATTGAACATCACATGAAAGTTTCGATGTTATATAGAAGATGGTAATCCTCAACTCAGTTCGTACTTCTAGCAATATATGCAAATGGTAATCGAGTTATTATTTTTCACCGGAGTAACATATATCATGATAAAACCCACACAATGTTTAACAAAAACACATATGATGAATACTCGACAAGTTTTGAGAAAAACGAGTAAAAACGTGCATGTGTTGTTGAAGTTTATATTTATTTTTTAAATTTTTTTATTCTTTCAAAATATTATTCAAAATATTATATATTATAGAGCATTTCTGTATTAGTCCATTAGACCATTCATTACGTTAACATCAGCTTACACAAATATTTTGCTTCTACACAATTTCTTATGGACTTCTTATTGATATCAGTGATCTTCTTTTCTCCCCCCATTGTACAAATATATAATAAATCAATTTGATTATTTGTAATTATTGTTTTTTAAATTCTATGTACGGTTTTAAAATTATACACCATTAGGTGCACAAGTTAAATCGTTGTGACGCTTGAGAATTTGCTAATTTATTTTTATTCTTGAAAATGTCGTTCGTCACTAGTCTAGTCTAGTCTTTCACATCTTTTTGATAGCAAACGAATTCTTTGTTTGAAGAAGCTTTTCGGAGCGATCCACAAATTTCCACAACCCAGTTTTTGGTCTTTCCATAAGAATGTAAATGCTGTTCAGCCAGGCCATGCATCACCAATCAAAACAAATGGTAGCCGAGGTAAGTTTTAACGACTTAAGCAACATGTGGTCGGATGTTGTTCTTCGGCAAGCGCACTTTTTCGCGTCTTTGCTTATATTGCAACCGTTTTCCTGCAATGCTCGATTTGAATGCATAAGTTGTCTTCGATTGCGAGCCACTGAAATGTTTCACCCGGTTTCAACAGTTTATAACTTATAACTTGGCGAATAAACTGAAAAGCATCTAACTTGGCATATAACTTGGCGAATAAACTGAAAAACATCATCGTCATCACTTACAACGCCGAGTTGGTCCCATCATATACACAGCATTAACTCGAAACCATGGATGTGTGGCTTGATCGTCAATGGTGATTGACGACCGCGATTTGACTCCAATTCTGCATTTTTCTCAATTCTAACCTCACATTGTGCCGTTTTGAAAAACAGCGAGACTACGCGACCTTTTGGCTACGGAAACCGTAATGAAGATCAATACAATTCTGTAAGTGTTCATACCAACTTATGAAACATTTATGCCGCTCACAAAGAAGTATAATTTTTGTTATCGATTGTCAAATTGAACGGCAATAATTTCGAGCAATCCATTTTCGGCATTCTTCACGAAACTCGTCCTGGAACGCACGAGGAAAACTCACCCTTCTATTCTCCGTTTATGCCTCACTTTATTTGAGACAGAAAACATTCACCTATCATCTTCGCAAAGTTAATTCTCGATTTGAACGGAAAAATACTGTCTCGATTAGGCTCATCTATTCTCAGAGAATTTTGCATTCCTTCATATACCTCTCGGTATGACGTTAGATTGTGAGAGAATCAAATTGGAATCTTTTGCTTGAGAGCCAGCGAGTGTCTCTGAAAAATCATTCGTTCTTCACTCAAATAGTAATCATTGAGCCTCGATCGCGGCAGTAAAATATAGGTAGATAGTTGAAATCGAATTGTTGTCTGTGCACTATTGCAATGACATTTTTTTTTGTTTCTAGTATGAAATGAGGGAAGGTGGATTGATGTGCACTTGATTGCTGTCAAGGAAAAGAGTACAAGGGAAAATAAAATCATACATAAACGCAGATTCAGTCTATTTTGACTCACTCGTTATTTTGTTTCGTGCGATCCACCCAAAGGAGTATTCATTCATTGAATGTTGTTTTCCACTCTTTGTTTTGTTATGTTCACTATCAGTCCCGAATGAAGATGGTCGGAGAGTGTAAAATGATTCATCGTGCAATCTCACCATTGCTTGCTGCATTCTTTTCGCCATGATTATTCCAAGCAGATACAAGAGTGATTTATAATTAGGTGTCGAGAAATGAGCGAATGAACTCTTTCATACTTGCTTACAGTTTTTCATAATTGAGGCATGTTTCCAATGCAGTTTTGTAGAATCGATACATAGCCCTTCTGTACTCGCGCGCAAAATCGTAATTCGTATACTCACCGACTGTGCGTGTCTCTGTAATATTGCTATGGCGTTATTGGTATTCATTTAAAGAAAAAGATATAATTGAATGAAAAAAAAACTCAAGAAAATATTTTTTCTTTAGCTTCATTCAGTTTTTATAACCATTTAATTCCGCCACCTCATTGATTCTCGGTCTGTCAGACCGTATGTGCGAGTATAGGAGGGTTAAGGCTACTGAGTTTGTTCAATTTTTTTTCTCTTATTAAAAACACAGTCATGGTCTAAAATTATAAAAATTACTTATATCTCTGTAGGGGTTTGGAGAAAAAAAATTGAGTAATTAAACTAGGATATTTCTTTTTCCTTGAGACTCTGCGTCTCTGATAAGACTTCTGAATCGGCTATGTTTTTTGGAACCCTCAAGGTAAAACCCCCACGTGCTCTGTCTCGCTTCAGAAACTTGTTTCGATTTCTGCGTTGGAATACACTAGACGGCTCTCCCGCGTGTATTTTGGAATGATGAGACGCAGCGGGAATTTGATGTAAAACACATTCAGCGGCTTTCGACGCATTCACTAGCTGTCATTATTATATTATTATCGGGGCCTTGACAATCCTATCCCACCCAATATAAATTGAGCGTAGGCAGCATAAAGTTAGGGCTCACGCAATTGTTTGGATAGTAAGACGATAAGAGCGGTGGAGGGTATGTTCGACTGAGCGAGAGGAAGAGTGAAGGTGGTCCCAAATGTCTCAAATTCTGCATTCTCTTAAGGTGAAGGTGGAAGCTAGCCATTGTAGTAGTATAGGTAAACCCACGTGTAAAAATGGGGTAATAGTGTTTGTGAGAGAAGAGCAAAGCACACTTAAATAGATCAATTCACTTATCAGACTGTGTGACGCTTCATTGACACGAGTCTTTGAATGCATTTGAAAAAAAAAAATAATAATTCAATACTCAAGTAAAATGTATGAACGATATGTTCCGATGAACAATTGCAAACATAAACATATATAGAAGGTGCATTTGCATATGAAGTAAAATTCTGATTATACGCGAGCGTAACATGAGCAAATTTATAACACATGCGAATTGGGGCTCTTATGGGTTCTTCCGCATAGTAACTCGATGTTGATAATTCTTTAAAATTTTCCTTCGTTGATCGTATTGTTTTAACATATTCACGTTGGAGAGCCTTAACCCTTCTCTTCGTTGGCCGAGGCATTTTGATTGAATGTAATACTTTTCCGTTTACTGTTTTTGAAAGCATAGGCAGCCGTGGCAGTGTTCCGAGCTCTGCAATAAAATTTTCTTACCCAATGTTAAAGTTGCCAAAATTTACATTATAGACTCATCAAACGTAAAAATAATAATTGTATTGATATCAACACAATTTCATTCTTTTGATTTTTATCACATGAAACGCTATGACTCAGGAGTAACATTTTATTGAGTGGTTTTATAGCTGTTTCGATGATGTTGTCTGGCATCAGTGTCGAAAAAATAACGATGCTTTCACCAACACAAACAACCATTGCCGAAGATTGAAAAATGAAAATTTAACTTTCAGAACACTTGCTCGAGTTTTCCGACGTTTTTCACTATACAGTGCGACGGCAGATGGAAATTTAATATCTTATGAGTAATCGATTAGAGTTTGGTTGATATTACTTGATGGGAACTGTGCGAAAACGATCATTTTCTTCACACTGTTTCGCAAAATTATTGATTTTCGGGCGAGGGGTGAGGGAGAGAGATGATAGAAATGAGCGCCATTGTGACAGCCATTTGTGGCTAGCTTCTATCTTCACCTAAATCATTTTGGTAATCTGCTTCCAGGGTGTTTTTTTGAATATGTAGCTTTGAGAGTTGAGTATTGAATCAGCCGTTATGTGGCACAATCAAACGTCCAAACGTCAAATTTGTGTAGCATCCTTTTTTTAATAAAAAAAACTTATATCGCGGATTTTTGTCCAATATTTGTCGGATCACGGAAATGTAACTTGGCGGAAGAGGTGGGTTTTCCATGCGTTATTTGTAGTGAATCTCTCACTATAGATGAGTGCAATGAACATACATCATATATTCGGGCTTGTGTCACATGTTGTACCATTCATTTACTGATGTGTTCCTGAAGAGAGATGGACTTTTGTTGAATGATTCAACTTAATTTAAATGTTGTCGAGTAAATCGGCATATCGCGAAAACTAAGTGTTTAAGGTGTAGTATATCCAACTTATTGCGAAATCTTGTTGAGAGCCAACTGAGTCGCTATAAATTGGTTACTGAATTTCGTGATCGACACCTGCTGTCGTTTCACGATCTGCAGGTATTTTAGTTAACTTGGATTGTTTCATGGTCTTGAAGATTTCTGCTACCTTTATCCTCCCTGTTGCCGTGTAAAATTAATGCCCTGGAAGCTGTTTGGAGTATGGCTTTACGTTCATTTTGTCGTACACAACGACGCAGTCGAACTCCGTGTGCAGTTTCGTATACACCTTCCGTTGTTTGACCAGTTCCGCGTCCTGTAGTCGCAATTCGGAATTTTCACCTTCTTGTAGGACGACAGTCCGGCACGTTATTTGACTCGCCCTCGCACTGTTGTGCGCGAAACTCCCAACTTGCACCCGACGTCTCGGATTGAGAGGATCCGAGTTTCCACTACATTTGTTACTTCAAAGCGTCTGAAACCCTCCTCTCTAGAACGAACGACACAAAACGACAACAGAAAGATTGTTCAAAAAGTATCACAAATTTTGAACCTCCGCAGGTTACGCATATTTGATATTCGTTTTTTTTGTGACGCTAAGTTAATACTCATTTATTCCAAGTACTAACTTTCACTTATTCCAACAAGTTCGACCATTTTGAATGATCAGCTAATTTTTGACAGCTGCTCTTCAATTTTCGCCAATTCCAGTTAGCAGCTTTCATTGGGATGATTGACCCTTGGTTTCCACGTCATAACCATCAACCCATGATTCGTCACCAGTTATGACCATCTGGAGCACATTTGGGTTGTCGCGGACACAATCCAACAGCTTCTTAGCATTGTAATGCGATGGTTTTTTCGGTCGAAATTAAGTAATTTTGGTACAAATTTCGCGGCGATCCGATCATGCCCAAATCATTGGTAAAAATCGAATGGCACGAACCAATCGATATGTTCAGGTCCTCAACAACTTCTCTAAAGGTGGTTAGACGATTAGTCAATACAATACTTCACTTCATCAATGCTTTCGTCTCTTGTTGATGTGTAAGTGCGCACCATGTGCATTCTGTGTCGACTTGCTGCCATTTGTTGTTTGTTTACCGCGCACCATGAAGGAGGTTGAAATCTCACGGGGTGAAGCGGAATATTATCTATACCACCATCCGTCGGTACCGGGAGACGGGCTCGGCCAAGTACCGTGCGGGATCCGAGCGTCCGCATTTGGCGAGGACGCCAGCAACCATCAAGGTAGTGAGGGAGCGGGTTCGTGGAAAAATAAACCGCTCGATCCGGAAGACCGCAGCTGACCTGGATGAGTCGATCGGGACTACTCACACCATCATGACGAAGGACCTGGGATACAAGCCGTACGAGAAACGCAACGTTCACGGGGTAACGAAGGCTACAACCAAACTGATACTTTCGTGTCGTGTTTTCTGATGAGAAACTCCTTGTCTTGCATCAAACGCACAATGAATAAAATGATCGGCTGTGGGCGTCGACGTTGGCTAGCATCCCCCCGTCCCACATAAACATCCCGCGGCTCCAGAGCGCCGCTTCTGTGATGGTTTGGGGGACCGTATCCAGGCGTGGGAAGCTCTCAATTGTGTTTATCAAGGAAAAATGTGAAAATATACGCCGCATGCTATCAGACCGAGGTCCTGAAGAAGGTTGTGACCCCGGAGCTGCTCCTAGCTAATATGAGGTCTGTTCAAAGAGTATCGCGACTTTCGAATTTACGTGGGTTACGTATATTCGAATTTTTCGTCAAAGAAATTTCCTCCGACTTGCACTGTGATCACGCGTATTCTAGAGCTTGCCACTCAGAATGCATTCAAGGCGTGTTATTTGGCATAGAAATCTCAACTAAGTACTAATAAAAATGACGCAAGTAATACTACGTTGAGACGGCGAAGTTCCTCTAGGAACGTTAGTGCCATTGAAGAAGAAGAAGAAGAACGTATATTCGATTCTAGATTTTTTGTGGCATTATGTTGCTCATGTCTCTCACTTATGCTGACAAGTACGGCTGTTTTGAATGTTCAGTTAATTTTTGACAACTGCTTTCGATTTTTGCCTATCGCAAAAATGGATCAAAGAGTTTGTATAAAATTTTGTGTGAAAATCAAACGTCGTCGTAGAGAGTAACGAGCAAGCCGGCCAGATCAGAAAGTTTGAGTTTTACTGGTGTAAGTACACCAAAGGGCCACTTCCTCTCACGTGGTACTAGTACTTCACTTCATTGTGTTGCTAGTGTCGAGCATCCGACAATATTTCCAGGGTAATGGAGATTGTCATTTGTATTGGGCATTTATTGAATGGTGAAGGAAACAGAGCCGTTGAGGGGAACAGGATAGATATCTACGATGATGATCAAATTGTGGATATGTCTATTCTGGACTAGGTAATGAAAGCTACCAGAGACCTAAAAAGCACAAAGCAACTGGAAATATCGAACCTATGAAAGGCAGGAACAAGCAGATGTATCGTGGAATACACCAGCTCATTTCAAGGGTTTGGGCCTAGGAAAAACTAAGTGTATTTTGGTTGAAAGGACTCTTATGGCCTACCAACAAAATATCAGATGCCCAATTCTGTCCCGTATCTTAATCCATAGACTGAGGCTATTGCAGGGATCCTTTGTATGCGAGTACACGTGTGGTTTTCGGGAGGGCCGTTCCATAAAGGACCATCAGACACATCCTCTGTTTTGAGACTCCAGATTTGCGTGCGATTCAGTTAAGCATAATGAGTTGTGGCGATCGATCATTAAACCTCGAATGATACCCTATACATTGATGTACATCAAGCGTCAAGATAGTGGGTGTAAATTCGGACTCGTTTGTGACGTTGGATGACGAACGAAGACGCGCACGCATTTGGGTCTGCTTCAGAGCGGTGGCAGAGAGTCATTACCGGCTCGAGAGAGTAACAGTGAGAATTTTTGCTCTACCTGAGCAAAATATCTGGTGGCTGGTTCATGTTTGGGGAGTTTTTCGAAATACGAAATACGAAATACGAATTTTCGAAATCAGCCGATTATATAACAGTACGGCTGAAAAGTTTATAAGTAAAACTATTTTTTTTCGCAAAATTCAATCTTATTATTCAATATAATTGCCTTCGAGGGCGATACAGCGATTATAGCGATATTGAAACTTGATACCATTTTTATAGTACTCTTTCGGGTTTTCCTTAAAATAGGCCTCAGTTTCATCATCGGTCTTAAATTTCTTGCCAGCGAGCATTCTGTTCAGGTATGCGAACAGAAAATAGTCGTTGGGCGTCATATCTGGAGAATACGGTGGATGCGGAAGCAATTCGAAGCCCAATTCATGCAATTTTGCCATCGTTTTCATTGATTAGTGTTTTTTTTTAATTTTTTCACAAAAACAAAAGTTGTTTCACTCTCAATGCTGTAACTCAAGAACCAATCGACCATTTGTCGATACATTTCCAGATATTTTTACAGAAATTCTTCTTTTTAATATAAAAACATTACCAAACACAATTTTCGTTTAAGATTTATTCACAATTTGGGAAAAAATATGTTACCCTTATACATAAACTACGCATTCGTGCATTCATAATTTTTATATTAAAGGTGTGTTCATTCTACCTGAAAATTCATTACTGTCAGTGTCGCTTCCCAAACGAAACGAAGCTGAATGTCGCCATCGCGAGTCGCAACGTGAGATTAGGGGGACAGTTGAAAATGAAACGTGTGGCACACAGAAAAGGTAGTGGCAAACGCCTAAAAGTCGGCCATTCTTAGCCTATGCGTGATTGTCCGAAGAAAAGAAATGATGTTTCGCAGAATTTATCTCTTGATTGAAGGCAGGTATCGGACATCCGTTGTATCTGTCGTGATATTCGTGGGCATTCCACTTAGGATAAATCTTCTGTAAGTTGCATGACACCGTCAAAAAGAACAGACATGCAATTCTTGTCTCAAAATACATTTGACCCTACATTTCATTTACTGGTACTAAATAACACTTAGTACACTTAGCTATTATAATATTGAACTACTTTGATTATGGTTAACTCCTATACGAACATTTCGTTTAGATATCGTTCGAATTACTTCGGAATGGGAACGAATGAATGATCATGGTATAAAAACAACGCTCGATAAACCAAATTGTTATTCCCCGTTCAATGGGTTCGCATCAATTTACCATCTTAGTTCGACCCAGATATTTTTATGATATTCTGCTTATGTGGAAGAATGTCTTTCACCGTAGATTCGCTCGATAGTATTAAACAAAATCACAAGTCTTAGAATGAATCATAACAAATACTAAAAATCACTGCCCTGTGTGTTTCAATGACTAAAACGGGATAAAAAATGTTATATAACCAATAGGGAAAAAATCAAATGGTATGCTACACTATTACTTCAATTGCGTTTCGTTCGCTTAAAAAAAACTTTCGTTGTAGGAATATTAAAGTTTCGACAAAAAACATTTTTAGAGGCTACAGCAGGTTTACAAAACGGAAGTTTGATATCATAGTTCGAACTTTTTTGTATTCAGAAATAGCAATTAACAAATGCTAAAACATGCCACGATTTACCGACAAATAAAAAATAGAAGAGAAAAAAAAATAACAAAAAAAGAACAAACCATGATAAGTAAAATAACGCACATTTTACATAAAACTACTACTGAATAGTCTCAAATACAACAAAGCAAGCCACAAGTATCGTTAAAGAGAAACAAAACAAGTAACAATACGAAACATGGAAATAGTACATTTCACAAACCAAAAAAAAATGCGTTAAATTTTCAGTTCTGCAGAACATGGCTAAATTGCGTATAACAACATACATTTTATGTGCAAACCTCAGAAGTAGGAAAACGAACAACCGTTTGATCGTTTTGATGGGACAGAAAATTCGAGAATCATTGCGTTACTGTACATTTCTCAAGACAACAAGTAAAACGATAACTAGTAGTAAATCTCAAAATATAACTATTCAAAATATGCGAATCACACACTCACACATACAGAAGCAAGCATTCAATACATTTACAGTGACGTCAAGTTTATGAAATTTGATTGAACCTTGGTTTTACCAAATTCTGATTAAATCAAGAAAAAACAAGAATAAGAGAAATATGAAAAATGTTACAAAAAGTCTGAACTATATAATAAAATAATAACATTAAATACTTTATTAAAGTATATATTTATTATCAACGATATACATAATGAATTCCATAAACAAAAAAAACAATCGGGAGATAAACACGATAGGAAAAACGCGACACACGAACAATTTTAGGTCGATGCGCATTGAAAAACTTTTTTATTGAAAAAGATAAAAACTCACGTAACGCGAAAAATGATGCTAACAAAACGACATTTAATCAGTGGTGAAAAAGTATATACCAACCAACCAGCCGCTTGTATGTAAAAACTCAACTGAATCATCTTATATTCGACGACAACCAAAACAAAGAAAAAAAAATAGATCAAAATGAAGGTAGATTATTTCGGTTCGACATAATTAGATACTTTTCTATTTATACATTCAGTGTTACGGTGAGAGACATATAAGAACATTCAACACCCGGAAATAGCGAAAAAAGAAGGAAAATATCCCCAGAAAAGGGAACAAACACATAACAAGAAGCATCACATCACCGTTTAAAAAAAAGCAGAACCCTCACCCTAGAAACAAATATAGTATAAATCGATTACGAGATCTATCAAATCAACACGTTTCTTTGGATGACTCGCTTTCAGTTTAATTGAAAAAAAAAGAAACATGATAAAGTGCGAGTGATGAGATTCGATGATCTTTGAAAAAAAAATGAGTGCTTACTCTTTGTTTTTATTGCATCCGATAGCTGCTGATTGTTTCGAAACTCTTCCAATTTCAACTACATATTGCTTTCGATAAAAAATCGCGCGTTAAATTGTCGTTACTTTTTCCATGCGTATTGGTAGGAACATATGACAACAACAACAACAACAACAACAACAACCAAACAAATTTGTGAACATAATATGAATGAAACAAAACAAAAAAAAAAATGATGAAACTTGTTTGGGTTTCTTCAATGTCAATATTGTACATTTTGTATTACCCCCTAAGTATTATTTCGGTTTGGAAATGCTAATCGGAGACGAAATAAAGAGAGAAAACCAGATATTATAAAGAAAATAATGAATGATAGTTAAAATAAATGCTTATATAAACAGTCTGGGAGTTGTCTCTATTGTGGGTTACGTCTGCTTAATAGTGTCTGAGTTGAGCTTAACTTAATCAGTTTCATTGACTTTTCAGCATCCAGATAAAGGTGAGTATTGTGGTCATATTTTCCCTTAACACTATTATCTTTTTCTATATTCATTCCTCTTCCTAAAGTCATTCCTTTTCTGTCAAAATTTCGCAGTTTGATGTCAGTTAGTTTAGTTGCAATCGAAATTAGATACCAGGATATTAAGGGGTTTTCACGAACAAAAAAATTATAGCTTAACCGTACGCAGTACGCACTTTCTTCCAACGCAAATTCCTCCATCAATACACCTGGAGGTCACCAAATCAAACAGAATCTCGGATCGACCATGTTCGGACATAACTGACGTTAGAACCTATCGAGGCACTAACATTGATTCGGACCACTACCTAGTGATGGTTAAGATGCCCTCAAAACTCTTCGTTGTGAACAACCTTCGGTGCTGATGCCCGCGATGGTACAATCTTATGCGATTGAAGCAAGCTGATGTCGCCGAAAAGGACGGAATTAACCAAGCTCCTCTTGGGGACTGTTAGAGCATGATTAAAACAGCCAGAAAAAGCGTAGCGGAGTACATCGTCAAGCTTCCACTCAGAACGTGGAACGATATAGACAGAAGTGGAGACTACTGTCCACTTCTGACCAAATCGTCACCTTGCGGCAGATTCTCCAGAAAACTGGCTTCCAGATCCGAGCACGATATGATCCGATTAGGTAAGTAGTAGTGTAGTGATAAACGGCGATGAGTTTGGCCTGGCTTGGCTCAATGGTAACGTCTGATGATAATACAGGCGCGAGATATGGAGACGCATAATCAATGGGAGTCGTACCTACTATGATCTCCACAAACACTTGAGGTCAAACAGACTTAGCATTCCTGCGAAATAAGACAGCTCGTCTTCTACGGCCACAAAACGTGCACAATACTCAAAGAGGACCTGCGAGTATTCGGAGTCTTTGAACGACGTGTGTTAAGAACCCCATTTCGGCGGTGTGCAGGAGGATGGCGTATAGAGGCGAAGAATGAACCACGAATTCACGTAACTCACGGCTAGTCCAGTATCCCGAAAGTGATCAAAGCTGGAAGGATACGTTGGGCAGACATGTTACAAGAATGTTGGGGAACTATTCTGCAAAAAAAGCTTTCATCGGGAATCCAACGGGTGAGAGACGACGAGGAGTGCAGCGAGCAAGGTGGAACCAAGTGAAACAGTACATAAGACATTATCACTCAGGGCCCTCATTGACCATCTTTGTGTTGTTACAAAATAACTACGTCCACGCAACAATCATCAGCGATGGAGATCGATCCACGATCGAAATAAGATCGATTCATCCATACAACTGCTCTGCTCTGCAAGACACATCGGGCTGCTGTTCTATTAACAACTCAACAATGATCAATCAACTGTCTCCGCTGTCCGGTCTAACTGGATAATGGAAGAACAGATAGAAAACTCTTACGCCTAAATAGCTACTGTGTAAATGTACCATATGTAATGGTATAGAAGGAATACTGGCGAATGGCAACTGTGTAATTTTCTAATTATAGATATGATAACCATGTGACATGTACACGATTAAAATTCGGCTCTGTTACAGCTAAAAAAAATGCTAATGAGCCTTAAATAAATAAATGAAATAAAAAAAAAAAAGTATCTTTGGGAACTGGGACCGACACTGATATTGTGCAAACGCTTTTGATGCGCGCTGAATGAAAAGCGGAACAAGAAAAAATCGTGGCTTAACGTTTTAATGAGGTTTTGACATAATACGTAGTCCGCCATTTGGTAGGATTTTGATGGATTTGCATTTTTCATAAATAACCGTTTTCTTTTTTCAAGCCCTTTCACTTGATACCCATATTGATGGGGTTTTGGAAAACCCATATCGATGAGGTTTTGAGAAAATATGTGATCCGCCATTTTGTAACGGCCACCATCTTGGATTTTCAAGATAATGAAATACGCAGTTTTATAATGACTACAGAGATAAAGGTATGTATCAAATTTCAGATCAATCGGTCAAAAGAAAGGGGATCAAATTTCTATTAATGTGGGTCAGCGCTACAGACAAACTTGTTACAAACATACAAACATACAAACAAATTACAGGGCAAGCTAAATAAAACCGTTCAAAAAAAACCTAGAAAATACTCATTTTCTCAGGATCCATTCATGACTGCATGCGGCACATGCGTCATTTGATGTGACTCAGTGTATATTGTTCGCATATTATAAATAGTATTTATACCGCAACAAAGACAAAGAAAATACAATATCCTTTGTTTGAGACAAGCAAATCATCACACGATACGTGTCATACGTATACGTCTAATGCAATGTGGATATATTTCAACAGTTAGTCATATATGTTGAAGTAGGTTCTTTTCATCTTTTTGTTTCTATATTCCTACGAGGAATTTTGTTCTCGTAATGTTGTCTTTCTTGTGTAAGTTGATTCATTCTAATTTGAATGAATTGCGAAAGCACTGGATTTTAGGGATACATTCCACGCGGACATCAATTTTTGTTGTAATGGGGCGCAACAAAAATCGAATGTTTCTTCGGAGTAAGAGCAGGCACTTATTGATACAATGTTCTTCACTGGATTGCAAGAGATTAATCGATATGTGAATGTGAACGCCAGACTGCTCGATCTCATTTTTGTCAGTCATCCAGGTAAACTTGACCTATTAGAACCGACCGAACCACTGCGACAATCACCATGTGCCTTTTGTGTTGCTTTTAGACGAGAGCCTTGATGACCTTCCCAGCGTCTTGGAAATCTGCCGTTATTGTCTCAATCCATAAATCTGGATATTGTAGTCAGGTGATAAACTATCGTGGAGTATGTCTACTTTGTTGTCTCAGCAAAAAGTGTTTGAAAGACTGTTGCATAATGTTCTATACAACGCTGCGTCGTCTTTTATCTTCGAAGGACAACATGGATTTATGAAACATTACTCGACCACAACGAATCTCATGTGCTACATCACCGCACTGTCCCGCGAAATTGAAGCGAGGCGACAAGTTGACGCGGTGTATATTGACTTCGCGAAAGCCTTCGATACTGTCCCGAACATTCTAGTTGTTGAAAAACTGAAGTGCATAGGCTTTCAAAATTCAATAACAGAGTGGATTTTCTCGTTCCTTCGCGATCGCAGTGTATATGTTGTGGTCAACTCAGCTTGATCCCGCAGTTTCGACATCACATCTGGTGTACCACGGGGTAGCGTTTTGGGACCATTGATATTTATCATCTTCATCAACGACTTATGGTTACTGCTTTCACCGTCCAAACTTGCATTCGTTGATGATGTTAAAATCTACTCGGTAATCTCATCTCCTTTGGATTGCTTAGTGCTACAAGAAGACATCAATAGAATGCTGGAATGGTGTGACGACAACGAAATGAGGGTCAATGACAAGAAATGTAAAGTCATTTCTTTTTGTCGCTCCAATAGTCCTGTACTCATCAATATATGTTGGAATCGTCAATCACGGAGTCACGATTGATTCCACCGTCACACATATGAGTTCATAGACATCCGTGCACTAAAGTTGTTATATTGCTCATTGGTGCGAAGCATTTTAGAGTACGCGGTCTCCCTTCTACGCAGTTCATGCCTTGACGATCGAACGGGTGCAGAAAAAGTTTTTACGTTTTACCCTGAGACGACCCCCAGTGGAACCTACTTAGCCTTCGTCCTTATCCTGACCGGTGCCAGCTCATTGGATTGGAGCCATTATCTACCAGGCGCGCTACATTGCAGCGGATGTTCATCTTCGACATAATGCAAGGATCCATTGACTGTCCTGAACTTCTCGCAGAGGTTCCTTTATACATCCCTTCTCGCTGTTTTCGAAATTCATCACTTTTAGCAGTTCCATATCATACAACCAACTACGGCTACGAAAATCGGTTTGATTCATGTATCCGCCTAATTATGTTTCTGATGAATTTGACTTCAATGTGAGTAAAAATGTGTTTATAAATAGGATTATTAATTATACATAGATGGTAAGTGATCTAAGTCAGTCTGTGCGAATGATCGAAGACGGTGTTAATAATAAATAAATAAATAAATGAATAAATTTGAATTAAAACTGTTCCATTATTGAAAGTTTTTTCAAACTTTTCGGTATTCCAGTCAATACTACGTAGAAGAAGATAATGACTAGATAAAAAAAATACTTTGGGTACATTTTATGACAAAGGCGACTCCTAGTTTGGTGGAAGAGCGATGAGCCTCCAGAACCGGCATCTACAACCGACTATGAAGCACGTTGGTGGAAGGTGGTTGAATCTCGTGAGCTGGGGTGGAAAACTTAGAGCAGGCCAACGGTATTATGGCTGTATTATCGGTATTATCGACATTGTGCGAGAACCCTGATGAATCCCTGCTAAGAATGGGGATAGAGGATAACTACACCATCCAGTAAGATAATGATCCGAAGTATACTGCGAAGAAATAGTAAGGCCACCCCAAAGCCCCGACTTGAATCCTATTGAGCATTTATAGGTGATTTTCGGTAACAAAGTGAACAAAACTGATGTTTTGAACAAGCAAAACTATTTTGCGGCGTTGTAGAAAGCTTGGGACGAACTGGACCATGAAGTGTATATTTTACTGTCATTTCTTAAAAGTTGCCATTTAAGAACAAAAGTGTTTTTTTGTTTTTCTAAAAAATAAATCAACGATAGAAAATGGTCTACCCAGCAAACAAAAAATCGTATACTATACGATTATTCTAAGCATATTCTAAGTCGCAATTAAAGTGAGATCGAATCAAAATCATATAGAATGTCGATCTAATGATACATTATGTACATTTAAAATCGTATAAAATGCGAAACCCTTTATTTTAACTATCACTAAAGATTAATTCTTAATTCGGTGTAACAAACATCGGTTTTATGACATACACTATCGTGAAATCTATACGGAATCATACAGTGTCCGACAAAACATAAAGACCACTGCTCAAGCAAAAAAAGAAAGTGACAAAACTTTGAGAATAAAATAATCCCATCCAGTGCCATTTATAATAATTTATTTGTACTGTTCGATGAAATTTATAACATCTGTAGTTAAAACAATAGTCATCTATTAAAAAATGCGCTTTAAGCATACTTAACAACAAAAATGACGCGACAAAATTTAGGATCAGTTCCGGGTTTCGGGTGTTTCGACCGAAGAAATTTAATTGTTACTTGGTGGTTTTTCTTTGCTTTTCGGATCCTGGTAAGTATTTATCATGTGAACAAGAAGTATGTAAGGTTTTAATTCTGAAAATTCTAGTTGCAGTCAACGAAAAATGTATTACATGGTGTGGAAAATCGTCCTTCAGTAAATCATATTAGATCGTAATTGAAGTCATATTACATCATATTAGGAATATGACACATCAAGATCAGTTATGTCGTAACTGTCGATGTCTGGTGATGATATGGTGATTTAGGGAGGCAAATTAGGGTAAAATAAAAGTGGGGTGGTCCGTGTGCCCGATGAAAGCTCCCCCTCGTATGGCCAAGCAAATGGAGAGATGCTTTCAATGCATGGGCTTCGGTCACCAGGCGAAAAACTGCGGTGGTCCTGACAGATCGAAATTGTGCAGGAAGTGCGGGACGGAAGGTCACGTTGCTAGAGACTGCACAAAGCAACCGAGGTGCATGTTGTGCAAAGAGGAGGACGGAAACGACCACGTCACAGGTAGCTTCAAATGTCCGGCGTACAAAAAGGCGATTGCGGGTTCGCAGTAATGGAGGTTACCCAGCTCAACCTCAATCATTGCGACATAGCACAGCAATTGTTGTGGCAGTCAACAACTGAAACTAAATGCGACGTTGCAATGATCGCAGAACCGTACCGAGTTCCTCGCGATAACGGAAAATGGGTGGTGGATAAAGCAGGGATGGCTGCAATACTAGTGATGGGAAGGTACCCCATCCAAGAAGTGGTGGAAAGCTCACAGGAAGGTTTCGTGATCGTCAAAATCAACGGAATCTTCATGTGTAGTTGCTATGCACCCCCAAGATGGTCAGCGGAGCAGTTTCACGAGATGTTGGACGTACTCACGGATAAGGTCAGCGGCCGCAAACCAGTCATCATCGGAGGAGACTTCAACGCCTGAGCTGAGGAGTGGGGAAGCAGATGCACCAACGCCAGGGGGTACAGCCTACTAGAAGCCTTCGCAAAACTAGACGTCACACTTCTGAACGAAGGCACTAGCAGCACCTTTCGAAGAGACGGCCGCGAATCCATCATCGATGTAACTTTCTGCAGTCCATCACTGGCGGCTAATACGAAGTGGAGAGTGTCGGAGGGATACACACACAGCGACCACCAGGCAATCCTGTATAGTGTCGGCCAACGGAATCCCGCAGCGGTACGGAATACAAAAACCTTTGAGCGGAAGTGGAGGACAAAGGTTTTTGACAAGGAGCTTTTCGTCGAAGCACTACGCATAGACAGCAGAACTCTTAATCTGAGCGCCGACGGGCTGACAGGAACATTGGTGAGGGCATGCGATACAGCGATGCCGAGAAGACTGAACCCGACGAATGAACGACGTCCAGCCTACTGGTGGAACGAGACACTCAGCATCCTCCGCGCTAACTGTCTACGAGCCAGAAGAAGAGTCCAGAGGGCACGAACCGATGTAGAGAGAGAGGAGCACCGCGCGTCTTTCCGAGCGACCAGAGCCGCCTTGAAACGAGAGATACGTAGGAGCAAATCGAACTGCTATAGGGAGCTGTGTCGAGACGTCGACGCAAATCCTTGGGGTGAAGCATATCGAATCGTGATGGCGAAATTCCGTAATTCAACGACTCCCATGGAATTATGTCCGGAAAAACTCGAGGTCATTGTGAATGGACTCTTTCCGCAGCACGACCCACCGACGTGGCCACCCACACTGTACGGTGAGGACGAAGCAGAGAACGCACAAGTCACCAACGAAGAACTCATCGCGGTGGCAAAAGGTCTAAAGTTGAAAAAAGCACCCGGCCCCGACGGAATCCCCAATGTGGCCCTGAAATCGGCGATCCTTGCTTTCCCCGACATGTTCAGGGTGGTGCTGCAGAAATGCCTGGATGACGGTCTCTTCCCTGCGGAATGGAAGATACAAAAGTTGGTGCTGCTCCCGAAACCAGGAAAGCCACCTGGAGATCCAGCGTCGTATAGGCCTATTTGTTTGTTGGATACTTTGGGAAAGCTCTTGGAAAGGGTTATTCTCAACAGACTGGTGAAATGCACGGAGGATGACCACGGATTGTCGAAAATGCAGTTCGGGTTCCGGAAAGGAAAGTCGACAGTGGACGCTATTCGGACAGTTATCGAGAAAGCTCAGATCTCGCTTAAACAAAAACGAAGAGGCAACCGTTACTGCGCGGTGATTTTGATTGACGTGAAGAACGCCTTCAATAGTGCCAGCTGGGAGGCCATCGCCGAGGCGCTACACAGATTGAAGGTCCCTAGCTACCTGTACAGGATACTGAGGAGTTGTTTCCAGAATCGGATCCTGGTATACAACACAGACAGGGGACAGATAGTGAAGAATATCTCGGCGGGAGTTCCACAAGGTTCCATCCTAGGTCCTACGCTTTGGAACACGATGTACGACGGTGTTCTAAGGCTGAAGCTACCCAGAGGTGTGGAGATCGTGGGCTTCGCGGACGACATCGTAACAACGGTAATCGGCGAGACGCTTCAGGAGGTGGAAATGTTGGCGACTGAGGCTGTAGACATGATCGGTAGTTGGATGGACAGCGTAAAGCTCCAGATGGCACATCACAAAACCGAGGTGCTGTTAGTGAGCAATCGTAAGGCAGTGCTGCGGGCAGAGGTATCGGTCGGAGGACATACCATCGTTTCGAAGCGGGCGGTGAAGTACCTCGGAGTCATGATCGACGACCGGCTGAACTTCAACCAGCACGTCGACTATGCATGTGGGAAGGCGTCAAAGGCTATCAACGTGGTGGCGAAGATCATGCCAAATAGCTTTGGCCCAAGCAGCAGCAAGAGGCGTCTCTTGGCAAGTGTATCTTCGTCGATACTGAGGTATGGTGGTCCTGCCTGGTTGGCGGCTCTGGAAACCCACCGAAATCGGAGGAAGCTGGACAGCACATTCCGACTCATGGCCATGCGAGTCGTAAGTGCTTATAGGACCATTTCGACAGAAGCTGTGTGTGTAATCGCCGGAATGATTCCCATCTGCATCACTCTGGCGGAAGATAGCGAGTGCTACAAGCGACGGGAAAGCAGAGGTATCCGGAAATTGATGAGAGCGGAGTCGTTGGACAAATGGCAGTATGAATGGGATACGGCAGAAAATGGTAGATGGACGTACAGGCTGATACCGGTACTTTCGACCTGGTTGAACAGGAAACACGGTGAAGTTAACTTTTACTTGACGCAGTTTCTGTCTGGGCATGGCTGTTTCAGGCAATATCTACACCGGTTCGGGCACGCAGTTTCACCCCTCTGTCCGGAGTGTGGAGATATGGAGGAAACACCGGAGCACGTCGTTTTTGTCTGTCCCAGGTTCACCGAAAGGCGCGAGGGGCTGCCTGCACTTCATGTCGGGAATATTGTGGAGGAGATGTGTCGCGACGAGATGATCTGGAATGCCGTGAGCAGTGCAATCACACAAATCATGTCGGAGCTGCAGCGAAGGTGGAGGGCTGACCAAAGTGCTGACAACGTCCGACGGTGAAAGGTGAACAACGGCGACGGCTGTTGCAAGAGATGGTACCTCACGAGAGTAGCTGTGACGGGGTGCGCGTTGTGTTGGAGGGCACCACCTAATCGGCTCTCCGCTGGGAAGAGAAATCCTGCGAGGGTGACTGTGACGGGGCGCGCGTCAAGTTGGAGGGCGCTTCCTAATCGGTGCACGTCTTGACAGGTAAACGGATGCCGATTTAATAACTACGACGGAGTGAGTGTCAAGGAGGGCGTCTTCAAACTGGTGTATACCCCACGAGAGCTGCTGTGATGGAGTGCGCGTCATGTTGGAGGGCACTACCTAATCGGCGCTCCGATGGGAAGAGAAATCCTGCGAGGGTGACTGTGACGGGGCGCGCGTCAAGTTGGAGGGCGCTTCCTAATCGGTGCACGTCTCGACAGGTAAACGGATACTGCCGCGGAGAACAGCAAAAGGCCTGCCTGACAACGCCTGATCGTGGCCTGGATGGAGGAACACCGCGAACATTTCGAAGGAACGAGCATCAAGTATGAAGCCACGATCAAAATGGTGAATACCCCACGAGAGTAGCTGTGACGGAGTGCACGTCAGGTTGGAGGGCACTGCCTAATCGGCGCTCCGTTGGGAAGAGAAATCCTGCGAGGGTGACTGTGACGGGGCGCGCGTCAAGTTGGAGGGCGCTTCCTAATCGGTTCACGTCTCGACAGGTGAGAAACCCCGCAGGGTGGCTGCGACGGGTTGCGCGTCAAGTTGGAGGGCAATTCCTAATCGGTTCACGTCTCGACGGGTAAATTCAAAATGCCTGCGAAGAGGACATCAGCGCAGTGGAATTAATAACGAATGGAAAGAAAAAAATATTGAGAAAAAGGGAAGGACAACGCTAGTTAGCGTTGAAAACTCGAGAAGTGCATGAGCACAGCCGCCCCCTGAAGTAGTCGCCTAGATGTGGTCCCAGGGGGAATAAGGCAACGAGTAGAGGGCTTGGTTTTTGTGGGTGCGATCCCCACTCGACGTCTGGGTTAACCCTTCCCAGGTAAGGCTGGTAGAGCGTTCCTCACCTCTTTGAAAAAAAAAAAAAAAAAAAAAAAAAAAAAAATGGGAGGCTACTAAAAAAAAAAGGGAGGCTACTACGAATGCGATCACCCGAGGAGGGTCCCCGAACTGGAGCTGGTCCTGGAACGGGCGTAAGAGCGAGCGGCCAGCGGCTGGAGGGCGATGTGCAAGAGCGGGCCACCAGCCGGGTTCAACCCGAAGAGCTACCGCCACACGGAAACAGCAGCCATCGACATCACCAACGAAACGCTGCGCCTACGAGGCGTGTTGCGACTGTCAGACGACAGTCGTCCACACTTGTGGGTACTACTAGGCGACGGATCATGTGGACACACGAAATGAACGAATTCGTGATCCGCGCCTATTACATCTGCACTGCTTTGGAGACGGACATGAGCGGTCGCCCTCGAATACTCGCAATGTTCGAGGAAGCGTATCCAGAGTTCGTCGGGAGGCTTGACCAAAACGCGATGAACGCGAGGCGTAGAGCGATTGTACGCAACAATATGCTCTCCCAAACGCAAGTCGACGAGATCAAGCAGCAGGTGCAGAGAGAACTAAGCTCCAGAACAAGCAGAGCAAGCGATGTGTCGAGACGAAGTTCAGTACGGCTGAGCAATTCATTCGCGAGTGGGGCACGCGAATCAGCACCAGTGGAGGCCACAGTACAACAACCCTCTGAGCCGGAAGATCCACAGCCAGATCAACAACTACTACGCGATCTGGTCTTCCATTATGACGAGGCGATCTCACAGTTCCGCGACACGGACCCTTTGTCGCGCCCCAGGATCCCGAAGTTGCAGCATTCCCGCAGGCTGACAAGTGCAGTAAAGCTCATGAACGAGCACGTTCTTCCGCTGCATTTGGTTGATGCTGAGAACATGGAGGAGCTGCAACTGAAAGTTTACTGTGCTGCTGTGGCGACCGCCAAAAGTTTAGGATACCGTATTAGGCCAAGAGGCGGACTGCTCCAACATCTCCGTGAAAGGCGTGAGCCTTCATGGCGAAGGAGATTGGAGCAACGGATCCTAAACAAGCGCGCCGCAATTGGAAGACTGATGGCGTACAAAAGAGGCAGCAGATCGGTGAAATTATGTCGCCAAGTTGCTGTGATCGTGCGGCCTACTGAACTTCGCCAGCTGGGAGCTCACCAGCTGACGGAAAAACTCGACACATTGGTACAGCAATTGAGGGAGGCAAATTAATCTCTACCAGATCAGCTGGCTTGAAAGCAGCTTCAAATTGGTCAAATTTGAATGACATTTTTTACTTTGTGTTATTTGATTACTTAAAACATGTATCACTGGGCCTTACTTGACCAATTGTATATAAATTTATTATTTAAATTTTAAAAATTATTATAAAAATAATAACAACCATCCGAACATTTTCGACCATTCCTTATTTTTTTGTTTGACTATAGTAAATCGTATATACATATGATAAAAGTCGTACTAGATGCATCCAAACTAAATCGCAAGAAATTGTCATGTATGTATCTCACCTCCACTTTTGCATTATATGCCCGTTAGATGCACCTACCATCCAAAATTTGGAATAATGATGCTGCCTATACTCTAGTTACACGATTTAATATTTGCTGGGTCCCTGGGTGATGATCCTGCTGCCTTGTGTCATTGTAAACAAACAATGCTTCAATTTATATTCTAGTTTGTAGGTATTGGTGACCACCATACACTGCATGATTTTCATGTGTGTGTGTGCAAGCACTGAACGTAAACGAATGTTTTTGTATTTTTCAAGTGTCAAGTTTCTATAAGTTCAGTTATATTTCCCGTTTATTTTGGTGGTTTTAGTGGTGCTCACGGAGAGAGAAGAAAGAAAAATCGATGCGTTCCACCAAGAAGATGTTGGTATCAGAAATCGCTCGTCGGATTGGACGATTCCATCAAGTAGTGCTCAATTATTTGACGAATCCTTAAGGATACGGTAAGAAGGAGAAAGCTCCACTTAAACGAAGCTCTATGAGCGGGATAAGCGGGAAATAGTTTCGATTACCTCAAAATCGCTTATGCAAATAAAGCAATATTTCAATTTAAATGTTACTCGGGTGACAATTCATCAAATTTTGGTAGAATATCGTCACATAAAGAGGGCTTAAAAGGTTAAAGCACGTTATCACACACCATCTCACATCGGAAGATGTCTTAGTTTTGCCAAAGCTCACATGAACCGACAGTGGGACATGGCATGTTATGACAAAAAATATTTACAAAAGAATACATTTTGCTATATACCATAACGAAAAGTTCTGCAATGTATAGCCTATCTTCACTGACGAAAAATAGTTCAATTTTGATGGTCCTGATGGTTTCAACGGGTACTGGCGTGATTCTTCCGTAAATCACGCCATTACGCCACGCCGTGAACATTATTTTTCAACCAGGAATTTTGGTGGAGGCTCGTGCATGGTTTGGGCGGGATTGTGTGTAACCGGAAAGTTCAAGATAGCTTTCACATCATTCAAGGATTACATACATGTTCTGGAATCCTCTCTCTTACCATTTTTGCGTTGATATCGTCACAAAAAATCACATTCCTGCTAAACAATGCTACTATTCATACCAGCAAGGAAAGTAAGCGATGGATCAAGGACCAAAAAACTCACTCTCCTAACTTGAATGTTGTTGAAAATCTTAGAGAGATTCTTTCACCCAGAATGTACAATGAAGGAAAATGGTACACCGCGAATCCAATCGTCCCCAGGAATGTCAGATTCTTCACAAAAAATGCAAATAGACTGGTCCTTTTTGTTTATTTGTTTAGATATAACATTCATCTGACAAAATCGTCTTAATGAACAAAAATTAGTATAATAGTCGAACAAAAACATAACATTAAAACATAACATTAACCCTTTCACGACCACGGGGACGCCGATGTCCCAAGCAAAAATCATGGATTAATTAAATATTCACGTAACCATTGTAAATTATTTTTTTATTTTAATATTTCGGAATGTACCTTTTTATTATTTTTACTGGCAATACATAATAGCGACCATAGGGACATATTTGTGCCATAAATTTAAAAAAAAAAAGGTAAAAGTTTTTTGAATTTTTAGTATAAATTATGTTTTTAGGGTGCCTATTGATTCATAACATATAGCTAAATTGATTTAATAAGGTACCGTAACCTTATGGTCCTGAAAGGGTTAAACACATCGGGATTCTCAATTCGGTTTCTGAAGCGTAGTGATGATTCTCCAAAGTCATAAAACTGCTCTACGGATGAAAAGGTTCTGATCATTTCCGTGACCGGCTCATGTTGACCATACGATGAACGATGTGCAAGCGGTTGCAGCAAAAACGAGGATCGTAGAATTCTACTGGGAGCGCGAAAGTTCATCTTCTCGAGCAAGAAGTTTGGCAACGAAGGTGGCTTGTTGAATACGCCTACGACGCTCAAGAGTATTCAAGTTCAGTAAGCGACATCTAGCTGTATATGACGGCAGATTCCGCGGGTCACGCCAAGGCAGATTCCTAAGCGCTCTACGGATGAACCATTTTTGAATCCGTTCAATCCTGACGATCCACATGTGTTGGTACGGGCTCCATACTACAGATGCGGTTTCAAGAATCGGCCGAACAAGCGAGCAGAAGAGAGATTTCAGGCAGTAGGGATCAGTAAAGTCCCTAGAGATTTTCGAAATAAACCCAAGCTGACGATTGGCCTTGGATATCAATGCAGATCGGTGTGCGTCGAAAGTGAGCTTAGGGTCGAGAGTTACGCCCAAGTCATTGACCTGACTGACTCTCTCCAAGATAATATCATCGATCGTGTAGTCGAATATAGTTGGTTGTCTTTTTCGATGGAAACTCATGATGACACATTTATTTATACTGATAGTTAGTTTGTTCAGGCGACACCAACTCACAAACTGGTCAAGCAGGCTCTGTAACCAGTTTGTGAGTTGGTGTCGCCAATCCTCGAGGGTTTCGATGGCTAGATAGATTTTCAAGTCGTCTGCATATATCGACACACAGTCACATGCTAGAATAAGCGACACATCGTTATAGAAGATCGCGAACAGCAGTGGTCCAAGATTGCTGCCTTGCGGAACACCCGAAGAAACAGCAAACGGAGATGAAGTGTGAGACAGGAGCTTGACACGGAGCGTTCTTCCAGACAGGTATGATCTCAGCCAGTTGATGAATTCGTCGGAAGCACCAAGACGGGATAGTTTTCTCAGTAGGATGCGATGGTCAATTCGATCGAAAGCGGATTTTATGTCGGTGTAGATAGCATCAACTTGAGCGCGTTCCTCTAGACGGTTGATACAAAACGACGAAAACTCGAGGAGATTAGTGCTAACCGAGCGTCCTGGCATAAAGCTATGTTGTACTGGTGAGATATAACGCTTAACTTTGAAAAAGACAGCATCGTTCACGATCAACTCAAAAAGCTTGGAGGCGGCAGATAAACTGGTTATGCCACGATAGTTAGCGAGGAGTTGGTGAGGTTGGTGAGGATGTATCATCAACACTATATTTACATTGGTGTGCCAAATTACCCGCATACCGAATTTTCACTTTGGAATGAAATCTATGAAATTTTTTTGATTAAAATCTCGATACACTTACTCGAATTTGTTGAAGAACATCAATTTCTTGGTCCAAATCAGCTTTAATATTTAAAATCGGCTCACTATTCGATTTTTAATGATTTTTCAAAATACGCACATAAAAAATATACGAGAATTCAAAAACAACAAAACTTATTTTTTTTTAAAACACATATATTTAGGGTTTTTGGCATCTGACAGTAACAAACATTACTAGAATACTTTTTTTATTCACCAACAGAGTGCGCTCATTACCGCCGGAGATCCGGGTGGGTACCAAATTACCCACGGGGTACCGAATTTGTACCAGTTCCTCGACTTAATGAAAAAAAAATATAGGAGGTTGTGTCCAAGACGCGACCGTATTGTTGACGTAGAACTACACTGTAGTTTAATTCAAGTCGCTTGTTTATAACTGCGAATATTATATTATATTGCTACGAAATTTTAGAAATAACCATATTGGTCGCCCTGAAATTTTTTCTTGTAGGATGATTTGACGATTATTGTTTGATAATTCATTCTTGTCCTCTCAGAACAATACATGCTCGAGATAAGCGCAGTTATCATCCTTAGTGGAGAAAGTTTGCTATTGGCAAGCGAAACCAAATCACATACGAAATTCCAGAACGAAATTTACTTTCCTGGTGACTAAATAAACGAAATAAACTTTTCCTGTTAATCTCAACAACCTCGAAAAGAGTAGCACTGCTTCATTATGATCAAGATTAGCGCAAATGCAATCCTAGTTGAAGGGAGTTTTGCAACTGGCACGCGAATCCAAATAAATTTATAACTTATTATAATTTATTGCATAACTTGGTATTCCCAAATAATTTTTTGGTGCACAACCTTAACATCTGCTTCACCTTAGCGTCAGTTCAATGCATTGATATAATGCCAAAGACACCAACGAAGTCTTTATGATGACGGAAAACAAACAATGTCAACTGCTTGGAAGAAGGCTGAATATTTGCCTCAGTAGAGATTCATTACTAATATCCTATCGCAAATATTTCCTTCCCGCTATCTCTCCTCCTTGTCGTCACGTTCGGATCGACATGTTCACCCGCAACAGCGCAACACGTTAAAACGCACGCACGTACACACACAAACATATCCATATATCGAGGGCTTGAATAAATTAAATATGCACACACTTATCTCCGTTTTGCGCTCTTCTCAACAGAAGCCCTTTTTGTTAATATTGCCGGTCTAGATCAGCTTAGATGTCATCCTCTGTGGAGAGAGATTTGCTACTGTCATGCGAAACCAAATCACAGACAAAATTCCAGAACATTTATTTTCTTGGTGAGCCGACAATAGCCTAACTTGATGATTCCCTACACAATTGTGTAGCTCAGAACCTTAATGCAATCAGTTTGATGCAATGATTGCAATTTGGTCTCGTTCACAGCTCAATCCGAAACTAAGCCACGTGAGACTTTAAACTTCTTTAGTTCATTCGTCTCTAACCTTCAAAAAGGCCATTGGAAAACTTTACTTTTTCCTCGTATTACTCCTCCACTCCTCACCATCCAGCTCGCCCAGCAACGATTTTGTTCAGTCGATGTCCTCACGAAGAATGAAAGTTTGCATCAGCGAGATCCACTCTTTATACTCTAGGCAAATATTCCCCTTCGTTTTTCTTCTTTTCCTTTGTTCACGGAGCCTTTCTTGCGATTTCCCCTTCGTTGCTCGTTCATAAGTTGCTCGTTATTGACAGCTCTGTTCGGGAAAGCACACAAATGGACAGAACATATGTATGGGAAAATGGAAACGCTTATAATTTTCATGAATTTTAACCATTTACACACCATGGGATTGTAATGTATAGAATTTCAAACAAATCTTAGGGAATTTCCGATTCGTTTGGTATGTAAATCGCCAAAATCCTTTCACGGCAAAAATAGTTATTAACGTTAACTTTATTTCATAAAAACGTGACCTGTTTTCTGATTTGGCACCCTTAATGAAAGACGTAGTTCTACGTCAAAAAACATCACAAATAGCTATTTAACAACATGATAAGATAAGTATACTTATTAAAGAAAAACATCACGAATAATAAGTATTTGGTAACATAATTTGAGATTTGAGATAGAAAAAAGCATCACAGGTTTTGCAAAATAAAATTCAAAAAATGCCTTCTTTTGTACTGCTAGATATCGACTTCGTCTCCTTCCATGTTTTCATCTCGTTCCTCGTCTTCATCGGCTTCTCCTTCATATTCTTCTTCTTCATCTTTGTCCTCAATTTGAATTTCTTTATTTTCCATCTGATCTTGGTCTTCAATCTGAACATTCTCTTCACCGGCATCATCATGAGCTTGAATCTCTTCCTCGATGTTTAGTAAGAACAGGACTTCTCCGCTTACAGCTGGTTCTCTCTTCGTTTGTTTCTTCCTCAATGTCGATATGTATGGGTCAGAGTTGATCAATAATAATAATAAGTAATAAACTTTTGAAAAAAGTCATTTTTGGAAAGAAAGTGAAAAATGATTTTTTGGACCATCGGGTAACTTTGAAAAATCATAACCAAAAAACGAAAAAAAAACGTCTCGCTGGTTTCGACATATGTTATGTGAAAAACCTCAGCTTAGAAAATATGAGAAAAAATATACCGCCCTTGGTCCCGAGACTATGAAAATAATAAGTTTGATATTTATTGTAATATTGTAATAGACCAGGTGATTGGCTTTAATTTGATATGTCGATCAGCTGAATTGGTGAATTTTTGAAAAAAGTCATTTTTGGATAAAAGATGAAAAAGTTGGCAGTACAAAACTACCACTTTTCACGAAAATCTGAGAACTACTATATCGGTTTGGCATGAAATGGAAATAATATTGAGAAAAAAATCCAAAAGGAGGGAATTTCGGGTGAAAAACACAAGTGCTGAGTGATAAAAGACACTTTGAAGAACACTTTCATTAAAAAAAATGCGGGGAAATGCGAGGCAAGTTTTATAAGTTCATCCGGAGCAAAATTAAACATCCAAAATAGTACTTACTTTATGTGGAGTTAACACATACTACTACAACCAACAGAATTTTGGAACTGACAACAAATGCAAACTTTCCGTTAAGAATGTTTCAAGGAACATAATGAGCCAAAAAAATCGAGGGGTTGTATCCGAGACTTGACCGCTTAGGACGTAGAACTACGCATTCTTTTTTTTTAATTTGTAGGTTTATCATTCAGGATATTATTTGTGAATTCGTCGAAATTCCATGAATTACTCTTTAGTAAACACTTCCGGGACTCTGAAAAGGTTTAATGGCTTGCGTGGTTTTGTAGAATCATTTCGAGAAGCTTTCTTGCCTTTGCGAGAATAATACACTAATTGGTCATATGTCGCAATTTGTTTTTTTTATATCAATGCACGCATTGCATGAGTTTTTAACAAGAGGCATTTTCCGTGCATCGCCATTCAATAAGCATCAAACACGCGTCTAACAGATGCACACATTTGCAGCGATAAAAATGAAACATCGGAACACACTTCATGTGAAATATTCGTTAGCGTTTACAGCTCGAGGGGAAACATGAAACACAAAACAATCAAAATATGCGAACTTTGTTGTTTCGGGCACAGAAAGCTTCTGAGAATTTTGCTCAGAGGAGATGCAATATATATATATATATACGCTAGCGATAGCTCACTTACTGCACTTCGCAAATATGCTCTTTTCGCTATCCCCCTTTGTTGTTTCTATTCTAGCGGTTATGCAGCCCGATATTGACAGCTCTGTTCGGGAAAGCACACAAATGGACAGAACAAATGTATGAGGAAATGGGAACGCTTCCAATTTTCATGAATTTCAACCATATACTAACTATCCTCGAAAACTTCGAGATAAAAATACTGAATGTGCATCTTACTACGGTGTATCAAGAAAAATAATCAAAAAATTTTTTTATCAAAAATTGAAGTACTAAAAAAATATTAAAATTTTGATTTTTTTTTATATTTAGGGATTCAGTACTACGCTAAATCATATTTAAATGTGTTCCTACGGCTTTTCTAGATATGTGTGATTTTTTTCAGATTTTTTCAGTGTTGCGCGGTACAAAAAAATATTTTTTTTATATTTCCAAAGGGTCTGGCTGGGTAAGGGAGTAAAAAGTGCCTTCAACCCAAATCACCAGCTGTATAGAAAATATTGTATAGAGTACTAAATAAAACATTTTGGCAGTAGTACCATATATTTGAGTCCTTATATGGTACACCATAGGATCTATGGTGAAAAATGCACCTTCCCGTTTTTTTGACACCATTCTCAATAGCTTTGAGACAAAAATATGAACTAAGGTGTATCGATCAATATTTTCAAACAATTTCTTCATCAAAAAATCAAATATAAAAAAAAATTTTAATTAATTTTTATTTTAATTTTAAAATAAATTTTATTTTATTTTCATTCTGTGATTCAGTACTACTCTAGTTTGTATTCAAATTTCTTCCTACGTCTAATTTAGGTATATGTGATTTTTTTCAGAATGTTTAGAGTGTTTTAGCGGTATAAAAAAATTATATATATTTTGAGGCATTTCGAAATTTTGAAAGAGATATTGCTTTGTGACCCACTTTTGCTCTAATTTTCATTTAAATGCATTCGTACGTGTTTTTTCCATATGTAGCGTAATTTTTTCTTGAAGTTTTAAGAGGATTGCGCTAAAAAAAAATATTTTTTTGGCCTTAGGGCATTTTTAGTTTATTTTGAATTTGGAGACCCAGTACTACTCTGATATTAATTAATTTTTTTTATATATCTAAATTTTGTCGGTATATTTAGAGCATTGCGCTGTACAAGGATTTTTTCTCATATCTTGAAATATATGAGATTATCTTTACATCGGATTTAGATGGTTTACCAAATTCATAGGAGTCAGCAGTACGATAGAGCTCTGTGAGAAAAAATTAAAGTCCTTGTGGAAAGATCATTCGGATTAATGAGAAAAACACTTAAAAACATCCAAATTATTATTATTTTTTAAATTTTAATCTTACAATTGAAAACCACGAATACAATAAAATAATCGATTTCAAGAAAATGAAAATTATAATGCTGACGATGAAGAAAATCATGTTTGTGTCTCGCAATGCTCTTAAACATTCAGGAAAAAATTGCATCACATGTAGAAAAAAAGACACAAACGAACGCATTTAAATACAAATTAGAAAAAAAGGGGCCTCAAAGTTATATATTTTTCAAAATTTCGAAATGCCAGAAAATATATTAATTTTTTTTGTATATTTCAATTTTTTTTATAATTACATTTTTTGATGAAAAAATTGTTTGAAGATATTTATCGATACGCTTTAGTAAGATGTACTTTCAGTATTTTTTCCATATTTTTGTCTCAAAAGTATTGAGAATGGCGTGAAAAAAACGAGAAGGTGCATTTTCCAACATAGATCCTATGGAGGCCCATATAAGGACTCATATATATAATACTACTGCCAAAATGTTTTATTTAGTACTCTATACAATATTTTCCATACAGTTGGTGATTTGGCACTGAAGGCACTTTTTACTCCTTTACCCAGCCAGACCCTTTGGAAATATAAAAAAATATTGTTTGTACCGCGCAACACTGAAAAAAATCTGAAAAAAATCACACATATCTAGAAAAGCCGTAGGAACACATTTAAATACTAAATTAGAGTAGTACTGATTCTCTAAATCTAAAAAAAAATAAAAAAATTCAATATTTTTTTTAGTACTTCAATTTTTGATAAAAATGTTTTTTGATAATTTTTCTTGATACACCGTAGTAAGATGCACATTCAGTTTTTTTTTCAAATTTTTATCTCGAAGCATTTGAGGATGGCGTGGAATAAACGAAAAAGTACGTTTTTCACTATAGATCCTACGTCAAACCACATAGGGGTTCAAATAAACCGCCAAATTTTCTTATTTAATATCCTATACAATATTTACCATATAGCTGGTGATTTGGTTTGGGGGCACTTTTTACTCCCTTACCCGGCCAGGCCCTTTGTTAGTGAATGGTAGGCTCCCGCTATTTAGTTTTGGCCATGGCTTCCACATAATCTGACCACTGGCATACACGACCTTACGGATTGTTATCATAAGATTATTCTATATTGATGAAACTTAGTTTTCATGCTGACTTTCTCTATTTTTCGCGTTTGGATTTCATTTTTAGTCCTTTATTACATTATCCGCAATTTTCTTTATCCGAGGTGACCTTGCCACACTATTTCGCGGATAAGCTGGGTTCTACTATATATAAAGTGACCAGATGGTCAAAGGTCTAACGCGGGACACAAAAAAACAAAGCGTTATGTATATACGTTATGTGAAAATAAACCATAGTTTAGCGAGTCCTATTTATTCGTGAAACACTTAACATGTGTCCTTGCAATTAAACCTGATCTGTATTATTTCTTTCTAAGTATCGTCATTCAGTTGTGATTTTTCGGTGGTATAAATTTTGTTTACGCCTGAAAATCACTCGCTCAGTTAGAGCATTAAAGCCTGGCAAGCACGATTAAAATTCAATAATTTTCTTCAAATTACCGAATGGAATGCTCGAAGAATTTTAATCCATTTTTCATCCAATTTAGTGTTAACATATGCATTAAAAAAATGTACTATTTTCGGATGGCGATGAAGAAAAAACTACAAAAAATAATTTAATGGAACAAATTTTCCTTAAATATCACGTTTATTAAGCCTACGACAAAAAATATTCCAGGCTGTTGATAAGCAGCAGCACTGTCAAGCAACTTCATGATATTTTCATACTTTCAGCTTCACTCCATGGCAAAGGAGTTGGACATCCTGAGACACTTTGTGTCCGCCAGACATAAAGGGTGTGTCACATCAAATTGCATCACGGAAAAAACGCTGTAGAAATTCGCCCAGTAGACCGATCCTTATGAAAATTTTAGACAGTAAAATAAAAACTATTAAACAAATTTTGGCATTTTCTTTTTATTCATACTTCGAGCCCAAGCCCGTATGCTCGCACCTTCCTCTTTACCCCGTCCATAAGGTTCTGTACAACGTCAGGTTGTAGTTTTTTTGAACAGAAATCCATTTTCTCTTGAAGTCCGCCTCCGATTTGGGCCTGCTTCATAATCGTCCAATATTTCTCTATTGGGCGAAGCTCCAGCGCGTTGGGCGGGTTCATTTCCTTTGGCACGAAGGTGACCCCGTTGGCTTCGTACCACTCCAACACGTCCTTTGAATAGTGGCACGAAGCGAGATCCGGCCAGAAGATGGTCGGGCCCTCGTGCTGCTTCAATAGTGGTAGTAAGCGCTTCTGTAGGCACTCCTTAAGGTAAACCTGCCCGTTTACCGTGCCGGTCATCACGAAGGGGGCGCTCCGCTTTCCGCAAGAGCAGATCGCTTGCCACACCATGTACTTTTTGGCAAACTTGGATAGTTTCTGCTTGCGAATCTCCTCCAGAACGCTGAATTTGTCCTCTGCGGAGAAGAACAACAGGCCCGGCAGCTGACGAAAGTCCGCTTTGACGTAGGTTTCGTCGTCCATTACCAGGCAATGCGGCTTCGTCAGCATTTCGGTGTACAGCTTCCGGGCTCGCGTCTTCCCCACCATGTTTTGCCTTTCGTCGCGGTTAGGAGTCTTCTGAACCTTGGATGTACGCAGGCCCTCCCGCTGCTTGGTCCGCTGGACGAATGAACTTGACAAATTCAGCTTATTGGCGACATCCCGGACCGAACTTCTCGGATCACGTCTAAACTGCTTAACTACCCGCTTGTGATCTTTTTCACTGACGGAGCATCCATTTTTGCCGTTCTTCACCTTCCGGTCGATGATTAGGTTCTCGAAGTATCGTTTTAGTACTCTGCTGACCGTGGATTGGACGATTCCCAGCATCTTACCGATGTCCCGATGTGACAACTCCGGATTCTCGAAATGAGTGCGCAGGATTAATTCACGACGCTCTTTTTCGTTCGACGACATTTTTCCAAATTTACGAAAAATTGACAGTGAAGCATGGCCAACGTGATCTATACACTCTTATCTGATTATAAGCGAAAGCTGAAGATATAATTCCTAAAAATTAAATTTCTACAGCGTTTTTTCCGTGATGCAATTTGATGTGACACACCCTTTAGCCGATCTGGTATTTACAACATCCTCTCCCTGTTGCTCTTTAAGCCGGGAGATCGAAACAACCGGCCAAACGGTGAAGGAGAATCTGGCCAAAATGGACATTTTTATGCGAAAGCGACGAGACCGGCAGTATCTGAGCAGCAGGCAATCACCCAGAAGAAGTAGCTTCAGGTGCTGGTGAAAAACTTCTTTCCGGCGAAAGAAGTGAAAAACTTCTTTTCTTGCTCATAATGGAAGACGAGACGTGCTTGATGCTAGAATTTAACGAATGGCCGGGGACCGGGTACTTTACGTTCCCCAGGTAAGCGATGACGTCGAATGTATCATCCACATCAAGTTCTCGAAGAAGGTCCTTTTCTGACAGACGAGAAGGGAATGTCCAAGCCGCTCTTCTTTCGAGTCATATGGTGAACGGGGAACGAGTACGAAGTGCCTGCTGAATCTTGCGAAGGTGATGTGGCCTTTATGCCGAAACGGGGATCAGCCCATTATGCCAAAAGATCACTGGAGAATGGATAATGGATCGGCTGGAGATAAACATTGTCGCGTAGACTGCCAACCTTCCCAACATACCCCAGTTGCGGCCTATAGAAAACTTTTAAGCGAATGGTCAAAATGGAGAGATAGCTGACTATCGAAGCCACGGAATGGTAAAAAAACATGTCGACATACATCTTTTCATCAGCCATGATTGAGGTTCCGGCCAACATTTGCTTCATTTGCGATACTTCATCAAACAACCCTGCCTCTTCCTGCCCAGCATACGCTAGTTCTTCCGGCTTATTTAACACGTTAAGCCCTGACCGAGCTAGAGGACCAAAGATGAACTTTTGGTTTGACTCACGTTGGTCCCTGTGGATCAATAGGGGACTTTTATAAAAATAATTATAAATCTATATAAAAATCTTTTTTTTTTTTATCTTCGCTTATTTTTCGTCGGCCTATTTCCGCCACTTTAGTGCCAATCACCGACATCAGGGAGGCGACTCCACCTGTTCCTACCTATCAGACTCAACAACTCATGAGCCGGGCCAACTTCTTTTACTTCCGCTCCGAAGGAAGACGTAACCAGAGATTTTTCGCCTCAGAAAATCCCAACGACGCCAGCTGGGATTGAACCCAGGCCGATCGGATTGTGAGGCTGTTACGCTAACCATACAACCACTGGCGCCGTCGTATAATATAAAAATCTTAAAAATAAATCTTAATAAAAATCAAATCTTTATAAAAATAAATTTTCCGATTTTGTTGCTGTCGTTTCCTGTTGACACTCTCTAAACAAAAAGTCCACTGTCGGTGCGATGAAACCAGCTCAACGTATTAATAGTTGAATGCATTGCAAGCGCTTCTAAACAGTCTGACAATAAAAGGTTTTATTTTGAGGTTCATCCATTTGAGAAAATCAACATGATCAAAATGTAATATTGACATATATTGATATCTCGGGACATTTTAGTTCCTTTTGCTAAATGCGGGACGTTTCGCGAGACATTTTGTTGAAATGCGGGACTGTCCCGCGTAACACGGGATGTCTGGACTATATATGTAAGCTGGCCGTTTTGCTCATGTGTGATGAAATAATGGAAACGCTGGTGCACGTGGTTTTCGCCTGGCCTTGGAACGAAACGAAAAGTATATTTCAGGCAACCCCGATCCAACCCTATGGGCATTGTCTGAAGAATGTGCAGAGAAGAAAGAACATAGAATGTGGGAAACCATGAACAGAAACTAAGCCGAACGGCGGAGAAAAAGGTATGGTGAGAAATTATCATTATCCTTACCCTTTTTGTGAGTAAAGATCTCACACTCCTCAGGCACGTAGAAACTTGAATATTTCTTCTTCCATAAAAAAAAGAATACATTTTCAGTTGTCCCTCCGAACAGGTAACACATCTTCAGATAGAGATAACCATGTTTTGGACTTCAGTGCTTGGTCATGGAGGATTCATAGGATAGACAGTATAATAAGAGAAAGAGCGATACGAATAATCGAATCGTAACGGTGTTTATGGAAGCCAATTCGGGCAAAAAACCGCCAAGCGCGGTTCTAACACACCAACACACATCACTGCGCCTGAACCAGAATGTAGGGCTTCCACCAGCTGTTCCGTTCTCAACGGACCCAATTACGAGAGAGCCCAACACAACACGTTTTGTGTACAATGACGAGTCGAGAATGTTGAACTGCGATACGATACGATTCGATTCACGAAAGAACGGTCGCACGTTTGTTTATTTTCCCATTCTCACCTGACGCCGGCTATTTTCATGATTTGCAATTAACCCACAGAACAAACTCGCCCTGCAAAGTTCGCGGATGTGTTTATTCTAATAGGTGAAGCGATTCGGTTTGTCACGGAAGGGACCATAGGAACTCGAGCGCCGTTGTGAGACACAATGAGATTGTTCTGTAAAGAAGTGCGTCATGTGTTCCGGTGTTGTGTAATCTATACCTTCTGAACAAAAAGGATTAGAATTGAATCGTTTCTTGACTTCTTGGGGTTGATTTATCTTCGGTCATTATTAAAGTGTGTGCATATTTTTTACAACTAGTTCTAGCTAGTCATGGAGCCGATACAGTTAACTGATGTGGAAAAAGGTACAGTGAAAGATAAACATGGGAAAACTGATTCATAGCATCATAAAGAAACATGCACTTTGTATGTAATGCAGTTGGATCTATAAATATGCAGCCAAATTTAGATTCTGCGCAGTTGATTCGAATAAAGGAGCGGTGTACTGTTTGGCGGCAATTTTTTTTAAAGTGAGCTTCTGTTAAAAACACGTTTCATCGCAACTACATTTTTTACAACAAAATTTTATTGGAGGACCACTTTTCCCTAATATTTTTTCTGAAGTAATACAAACTGGAAAAACACGTTCATTAGGAGGACTTCTATTGGCCGCAACACAGAATATGTTTAACTGTCCGGGAGTAATTGTGATCAATTATATTTTCTCGTGATTTCGAATATTTTAATAATGATGATTGTTCCATGGAAGTGATTAATGTTTTCACTCCAACCGGTTCACAATGTTACTTGGCGGAACATCTAATCGATTTTATGATCACCTCACTGTGGATGGTTAAATTCGAGTGAAATAAAGTTTTTTTTGCTTTTCTGAGATTTCAGTGACTAATGTTGCGAATGATGGAGAAGTAATTGCGATAAAGCAAAAATCTCCTCCACATACACAACACTGGATATCATGCAGAGGATTTGCGGATCAATCTGGATGGTTCTTGAATTAGCACAAAAAAGAGAATTGCGGCGTTCCTATGAAAGCGTACATAAGTTCTATTTTTAGAGAATTCTTTTAGCCATACAAAAATGATTGTCATTGTGATGTTGTATCTATATGAATATTTTAAGCAATATTTGATGTACTCGTATGTCGCATTAATTAATTCTATAGTCCACACTCGCTCTGCCATTGAATCATTTCAAGAATACAGAAATCAAATGATGATAAATATTTATGTTACTTATTAAGACACTACTTTGAAGTTATATTTTTTTAATCAATACGGAAACCGCGAGGTAACGTTTTGTAATGCTAATCGGACATATGCGTATATTGTCACTATGGCTGCCAATAAACTGTTACATACCTAATCATTTTCTAACATCCCCTCTATTGGTTGACACCGGTCGATGAACAAACAATCTTACTGAGAACTGAGGCAATTAAATGGCTCGGTAATTATCATTCTAACTTACACTTACAACTTACACGTATTCAACTATTTATGATCCTTTGAAATTCCTTTGTCAGCTGTCGTGAACTTAGTACTTTATTTACATATTTTTAATTGCCTCTTCTCAGTTAACAAGGTAACACCTAAGGCCACATCGATAGAAACGTCAGAGCAAATCACATATATCCCACGGAATTTTCTCCCACAACGTGTTCAAATAAGCGTATACGTTTTTTTGCAATTCATTTTCATAATAATGACAGAGTAATACTGCGTTCCTAGCTTTTCTGTGAATGTCTACGGAACATAATGATCTGGTTACTTAGAAACCGGAATCATTACTTATTTCATAGCAGCGCCGCTAGTGGTAGGTTCTGTGAAGTTTTGACAGCAGGTTGTTCTGAAAGTGTTGCTACGTTGTACGTGATGAGAGGCGAGAGAAGAACGCCCACGTCGGAATTCCGATTTGGTTATTTGTTTATACTGACTCTACATTACATTGAGAGATTAGATCTCAACCTCGGTCTAAATCAATTCTTGCCCAGTTCTGCAGAAGAGGAGCCCACCTCGCTGGCTAGGCTCCTCTTATTGCTCTCACCGGAGACGATGTAAACATCATCTTCGCTCTGTTGTTGTCCGCCATTTGATCAACGTAAAGGGTGTGTTACATAAAATTGCATCACGGAAAAAACGCTGTAGAAATTCGCCCAGTAGACCGATCCTTTTGAAAATTATAGACAGTAAAATAAAAACTATTAAACAACTTTTGGCATTTTCTTTTTATTCATACTTCGAACCAAGGCCCGTATGCTCGCACCTTCCTCTTTACCCCGTCCATTAGGTTCTGTACAACGTCAGGTTGTAGTTTTTTTTGAACAGAAATCCATTTTCACTTGAAGTCCGCCTCCGATTTGACAACTTTTGGGTTCTTTCGGAGGGCCTGCTTCATAATCGCCCAATATTTCTCTATTGGGCGAAGCTCCGGCGCGTTGGGCGGGTTCATTTCCTTTGGCACGAAGGTGACCCCGTTGGCTTCGTACCACTCCAACACGTCCTTGAATAGTGGCACGAAGCGAGATCCGACCAGAAGATGGTCGGGCCCTCGTGCTGCTTCAATAGTGGTAGTAAGCGCTTCTGTAGGCACTCCTTAAGGTAAACCTGCCCGTTTACCGTGCCGGTCATCACGAAGGGGGCGCTCCGCTTTCCGCAAGAGCAGATCGCTTGCCACACCATGTACTTTTTGGCAAACTTGGATAGTTTCTGCTTGCGAATATCCTCCGGAACGCTGAATTTGTCCTCTGCGGAGAAGAACAACAGGCCCGGCAGCTGACGAAAGTCCGCTTTGACGTAGGTTTCGTCGTCCATTACCAGGCAATGCGGCTTCGTCAGCATTTCGGTGTACAGCTTCCGGGCTCGCGTCTTTTTGCCTTTCGTCGCGGTTAGGAGCCTTCTGAACCTTGTATGTACGCAGGCCCTCCCACTGCTTGGTCCGCTGGACGAATGAACATGACAAATTCAGCTTATTGGCGACATCCCGGACCGAACTTCTCGGATCACGTCTAAACTGCTTAACTACGCGCTTGTGATCTTTTTCGCTGACGGAGCATCCATTTTTGCCGTTCTTCACCTTCCGGTCGATGGTTAGGTTCTCGAAGTATCGTTTTAGTACTCTGCTGACCGTGGATTGGACGATTCCCAGCATCTTACCGATGTCCCGATTTGACAACTCCGGATTCTCGAAATGAGTGCACAGGATTAATTCACGACGCTCTTTTTCGTTCGACGACATTTTTCCAAATTTACGAAAAATTGACAGTGAAGCATGGCCAACGTGATCTATACACTCTTATCTGATTATAAGCGAAAGCTGAAGATATAATTCCTAAAAATTAAATTTCTACAGCGTTTTTTCCGTGATGCAATTTGATGGGACACACCCTTTATCCCTTGTCCTCATCGCTCATCGCAATCGTCCAGCCTTGACAACTAGTTGGATCCTCGAATTCCACGGCTGGTGTTGTCGGTTGGAATTCGTGGAAACATGGATTTAGTGTTGATGCACTGATCCCAATCCCAAATAACACTGCTTCATGTTCCAGTTGAGTATACAAGTCATCTACCGCCGCAAGTGTTCTTTTGATTACGTTCACGTCGACGGCGAAGCATGGACTGGAACAAATGCGTGCCTCACATATTCAAACCCGCCTTCGCATAGCACCTCTAATGTTACGTTGATTACCAGACAAGAGAGCTCCACTACGAAGCCTCCCTTATCAGCTGGTTTGCGTTTCTTTTTATACAATCTGTGCTTCAAGTAACACGTTTTGACAGTGTTGTGATTGTCCTTTTCAGTTTCAAGTTATAGCGCGTCAAAGATGGAGTCCACCAAGCAAGAAATTCGCCATATTTTACGATTTTACTACCTGCGAAAAAAATTCGTGTAGTTTATGGACCCGATACTGTAACGATTTGCACAGCACAGCGTTGGTTTGATCGATTTCGTTCTGGTGTAGTGGCTGTCGAAGATACTCCCCGTACTGATAGGCCAATCGTCGTGGAAACCGATAAAATCGTTGAAATCATCCAAGTAGACCGGCATGTGAGCACTCGCTCGATTGGCCAGGAACCATAAAACCGTTTGGAACCATTTGCAGAAGATTGGATTCCAAAAAAAGCTGGATGTATGGGTGCCACACGAATTGACGCAAAAAAATCTTTTAGACCGAATCAACGCCTGCGATGCACTGCTGAAACGGAACGAACTCGACCCATTTCTGAAGAAGATGGTGACTGGTGATGAAAAGTGGATCACGTACGACAACCTAAAGCGAAAAAAGTCGTGGTCGAAGCGCGGTGAGCCGGCCCAAACCATCGCCAAGCCCGGATTGACGTCCAGGAAGGTTTTGCTGTGTGTTTGGTGGGATTGGAAGGGAATCATCCATTATGAGCTGCTCAACTATGGCCAGACCCTCAACTCGGTTCTCTACTGTGAGCAGCTTGACCGTTTGAAGCAGGCAATTGACCAGAAGCGGCCAGAAATGTTCAATAGGAATGGTGTTGTTTTCCACCAGGACAACGCTCGGCCTTATACATCTTTGATGACCCGCCAGAAGCTACGGGAGCTCGGATGGGATGTCCTATTGCACCCACCGTATAGTCCGGACATGGCTCCAAGTGATTATCATCTCTTCCGGTCCATGCAAAACGCTCTTGGTGATACTAAGTTGGCTTCGAAAGAGGCTTGCGAAAACTGGCTGTCTGAGTTTTTTGTATGACACTATTGCGGGGTTCCCGGAATAAATCGCCACAGAAAACGACTGCAACAGAAACCACCGCTTATAAAATGTGTAGTAGGCTATAAATATTGTGGCGCGGTATTGTATTTCAAAACAAGAATTAACCGGGCAAACGTATCGCCCCAGGCAAACGTAACGCCCCGGGCAGACGTATACCGTCCGACGCTCGCTAGAGCTCGGTCGGACATTGCTAAAGGATCGTATCCTATGTTTCAAACTAACCGGGCAATCAGTGGATCCCAGGTTTGCGTGCGAGACACCGCCGCTTCCGACGGCGGGTCGGCGGTGGACTCGGATTGCGTCATCTTGGCGGCATGGGCCGCCTCGATTCCTTATCCTCGCCAAATGGGGACTTCGTCCCCATTACATTGTCCTCAGAATAAATTTCGAAAAACGAGAACAAGAGAATAAATTTATAATAGAAATGTGAGGCACATGATGTTTTTCCCGCGCCAAATATTTCTAGCCTACTACACTTTTTCTAAGCGGTTGTTTCTGTTGCAGTTGTTTACTGTGGCGATTTATTCCGGTCACCCTATTGCGGATGTACCAAGGGGCGCCAGTAATTTGTCTTAGCAGTTTATTTTGTACTCTTTCGATTATTTCGATATTACTTGCTGAAGCTGTTTGCCAAAGTTGACAGCCATTATGCCAAATAGGCTTCAGCATGGATTTGTATAGAAGTAGTTTGAACTCCAGTTTTAATTTCGACTTCCTCCCGATTAGCCAATGTATTTGATTTTCTCGCAATTCCAATTGCGTTTTCTTTGCTTCTATGTGTTTCATCCAGGTTAGACGGCGGTCTAGGTGTACACCAAGATATTTAATTTCATTCGATTGAGGCACGGCAGATCCATTGGACTTGATTTGTGGGCATGTGTATTAATTAAGCGTGAACCTAACATGGACACATTTTGTTTCATTTACTTTAATTCTCGATTTTTGAAGCCACTTTTCCACGACCGTTATATGTTCCTGGAGATCCCGTGACGCAATCGTTTTGTTTTTGTGACTGCTGAGAATAGCAGTGTCATCTGCGAATGTTGTAGTCCTTAAGTTCCGCGGTCGGGAGATCAGCTGTGTAGATGAAATAGAGAATTGGCCCAAGAACACTGCCCTGAGGAACGTTTGGTTATACCGAACATGAAACTATCTTCCCAGTAGGTAAGAACGCATAATTTGATATACTTGTGGTAGCATATTTTTAATTTTATAAAGCAGTCCTTCGTGTCAGACTTTATCGAAAGCTACATCAAGAAAAAGCGCTGACCAATATCCGCGGCCTTCATATACTTTATGAACTTCTTCTATCAATCGGTGCACTTGTTCAATAGTGTCATGTTTTGCTCGGAATCCGAATTGGTGATTCGGGATTAATCTTTCAATCTCGGGCGTTGATTTTATTAGGATAATTTTTTCGAACACTTTTGAGAAGATTGGAAGGATGCTGATAGGTCTATAAGATTCCACTTTCTGTGCGTTTTTACCTAGCTTCATAATGATGGTCGAAATTTTCCATGCTTGTGGGAAATATCCTATATGAGTCATTGCGTTGAAAATTCTCGTGAGATGTTTAGTTGCTAGGTCAGGTAGGTCCTTGTTCATATTTCCGTTGATGTGGTCGATACCGGGTGACTTTTTCACATTGATATGATTTTTGATAACATGTCTCACCAGCCGATGTTTGATTTTCATTTTGTTTCGGTTTGTAGCACCAGAAAATTCGAGCGTTTCTTGATTTGGTTCCGATTGTTTCGGAGTGAAAACTTTCTGAAGATGGTTTGCAAAAGTTGCTGCTTTTTCGTCGTCACTTCTGGCCCAATTACCAGAGGGCATTCTAAACGGAGGGACCTGTAACTGAGGTCGTTTTAGATTCTTAGTTGCCTTCCATAGTGAGTAATTAGTATCTTGATTTGGCGACAATTCAGTTAAGTAATTATGGAATTTTTAATCTTTCTCGTCTTGTAATAGCTTTCTTAATTTACGTTGTGCCATATTGAATTGGTTTTTAGATTCTGGCGATCGTGTGTTTTGCCAGATACGTCTTAGTCGTCGCTTTTCTGCAACTGCTGCTTTTATGTGAGAGGCAGTAATAAGTTTTTTGTATTTCTGGGTATTCATAGGTGAGGTAGCTATCTTCGCAGCATTCTTCATGAGTACACTGAGCTGGTTAACTGCGTCCTCGATATGATATTCGTTATCCAGGGGTAGATCGAGGATGTTAGAGGAGATATTATATATGTCTTATATTTTGTCCAGTTCGTTGAAAAGTTAGTGAGATTAGATGACTTCTGCTTCACTTCCTTTTTTATGAAGTATTCCAGGAGTATTGGTGAGTGATCAGATGATAAATCCAGAAGAAGCTTCGATCGAATTCGTTTACTATTAATATTTTTTTGTGACAGCGAAATCTAGCAGGTCCGGAAGTCGTGCGAAATCCTCTGGCCAGTGTGTCGGTTCGCCGCATGATGCAATGTCATAGCCAGAGTCAGTGATATCGTTGTATAATACGCGACCACGAGCGGTAATCAGCCTTGATCCCCAAAAGGTATGTTTTGCGTTGAAGTCACCAGCGACGATAAATCGGTGCCCTTGGAGTGAGAAGAAGTCTTTCAGTTCCTCCTCCGAAGGGTGGTGGTCCGGTGAAGAGTAGAGTGCTGTTAGTACTAATTTCTCTGATTTACTCTCGATGCACACAGCCGCTGCTTGGATATTTAGGGTACTGTGATGGTGCCATAAATAGTGTGGAATATCTCGTTCGATGAGGACCGCAGCTCCTCCTCTTGCTGACCCGTGCGGGTGATTTGTACCATAGAAATCATATCCCATGACTCTGATGTTGTAGTGATCCGTCAGATGAGTTGCATTGATGAGAAAAAACGTCAATGTCGTGTTGGTTCAAGAATAGTTTGATTCCATTCAGATGGTTATGTATCCCGTTTGCATTCCAATAGCAGATTTTCAAAGAATTTGTTTTGAACATTGCAATTTTTGGATGAGAAGTTGCTGGCTGCGCAACATTTCTTGCATCATTGTTTGCATTGATTTCATGAGTTGCATAATTGAACCCATAAATACTCGTAATAGGTCCGCGGGAGGAATTATTGATGTTGGAGGTTGGGAAAGTAGAGCATCCCTATACGATGTGCTAGGTGTGGGCGTGAAACCATGAGGTTGGGGTTTCGGGTGTGTGGCTGAATTTACCGTTGGTTGCAGGGTTGGCTGATAATTTGCAGGCCTGCTAGTTGCAGGTTTTCGTCGAGATTCTTGCGGTTTTCATGGCATACTGCTCCCTCATATACTCTAGATCATAAATTCCTAAACTATTCTGGGCAAGATACCCCTTTTCCAGAATGAAGTGATACAATGGATTCCTACAACCAAAGTTGTTATTTATTTTATTCATACAAAAAACATACCTATTCAAAAACTTTGCGGTTAGTTGAGTGAGTAATTTGCATCATTTTCTCATCAATTAATAGACATAAAACTCAGTAAATGTCAAATGTAATTAATAGTTATTAATACTATTACTTACAATAATACAATAATACTTTCTACTATAATATTAATTATTCTTATTACAGTTGGTTCACGTAACAAAACATAAAAAGTAACTTCAAAATATCAGATAAGAACTTGTGTTTATTAATAGGGTTCGATTTCTAGACCTTGTCGACCTCGAAAAACAGTTTTCGTTTATGTCGACCCCTGGAAAACCGACAACGATCCAAGGGGTCGTTGAGAATCCCTGCTCTAGATCGTAGCAAACACTAGTTCGAAGAAATGCAAACTTTTTCCCGAATTATTCCACTCTCAATTATTCCAATTCACTATTTCATGGAGTGTTTGAGTTCTCACTGGAAGAGATCGTTGAAACTGTCAGGAGACTAAACTCGTAGAATAGTCCCGGCCAAGATGATATTCCTGTAAGAGGTTATAATAAATAATCTGCCTAACTTATGAAGCCGCTGCTGAGTGTGATAATTTTGTTCCGCCCTTGGTCAAATTCTCGACCGACTGGAAATCAATGTACATGTTTTCTGTTCGCAAGAAGGAAAGCAAAACTGATGTGAGATGGAGTCACTTCTCTCTGTGTATGTTCCTATTTTCTAGAAATTCTCGTCTCCAACTTTATATTCGCCAGAACAGAAGGCCAAATCTCTACAAAACATCGTTTCTACTCTGGAATAACCGTAACCACAAATGTCATTGAGTTCATGTTAATTTGTCTTCGTAATATCGGTCTACGCAAACAAGTGGACATAATTTACATTCTTCTGTGAAATGCGCTCCCATATATAATTCCAAAGAATAATTTGTTCAATGGCTTGAATCGTATCTCTGAAATAGAGCCCTTCAAGATTGAATTGTGAACTTTGTTAATGGAGTGCTCCCGTGGCCGAGTGGTTAGCGTCCCCCATTATCATGCCGGGGTTCGGGTTCGAATCCCGTTCTGGCCGGGATAGTTTTCGTCAAAGAAGTTTCTTCCGACTTGCACTGTGACCACGCGTAATCTAGAGCTTGCCACTCCAGAATACATTCAAGGGGTGTTGTTCGGTATAGAAATCTTAACTAAGTAGGGTAGAAGAACCTATTATCGCAATATTACCTGTTATGGTAATACGAGTGAGTTTTTTAATAGTTTAGAAAACATATCTCATTTTTAAAGGCCCTAATATGATTCTTAAAGATCAGAAATCTCTTCTTTGTAGATTTTGGTACTTGATTCTATTCGAAACATTGTTCTTTTGTTGAAAAATCTAGTTTGAAAATAGCGTGTCCCATTTATGCTTGCTTCATAGCATTTTGCTAAGTAATATGTAAAATGAGATTTTCATACTGTGAAGCAGCTGTTTTGTTGCAAATACAGTGTAGACGTATACATTACAACCTCCTCGATGTTATGATTCGACCAATTTATACGATTTTATCGAAACAAACTTGTATTTTTGTATTACCATAATTGGTACAATTTTACATCTATGTGTCAATTATCGCAATATCGGAAGCTGCACTGTTCCTATTATGGTTGTACCTTACGTTTTCACGCTGTGCAATTGCATATTATAGGGCGCTTTTGAACGCTCAGTAGTGTATTGAAATAGCACTATGTGTGTCCGACCGAAGCATATATGTTTGGTTCACTCTGTTGAAAATTAGATCTTAGGAGAATGAGTTAATATCCTTTATTCAGTTCCTGAAGAGAATCGAAAACTACATCACAGTTCTCACCTCTTTGTGATTCTCCTGTGAGCTAGCAGAAAGGCCTAGCATCGAGGAGCAGGCAGTTATTTCCCATCCGAGAAGCACACAACAACAGAGATGAAACGGTTATTCGGTAACTATCGGTATCCTGCCTATCCGGCCAATATTTGGTATTCGGGCGGATACTGGTTAATTGAAAAAAAAAAAATCGGGTTGTATCCGAGACACGACCGCTTAGAACATAGGACTACGCAATGGTTTTTTTTTAAATTGTTGGTTTATCATTTCGGATATTTTTTGCAAATACGTCGAAATTTCATAAATAATTCTTTAGTAAAAAGTTCCGGGGACCCGGGGAGGTTTAATGGCTTGCGTGGTTTTGTAGAATCATTTCGAGGAGCAACGATTCTATCTTGTCTTTGCGAGAACAATACACTAATTGGTCATATGTCGCAATTTGTTTCTTTATATCAATACACGCATTGAACTGAATATCCAACAATAGGCATCTTCCGTGCATCGTCATTCAACAAGCATCAAACACGCGTCTAACAGATGCACACAGTTGCAGCGATAAATATGAAACATCGCGAGAATGACCATTTATGGAAAATCTCGACTCTCGTTCAAAACCGTCAATAAAACTAGGAGCTTGTTGCATCAGAACATATCCGATGCGCACGAGAGCAAATACGAATAGCAACAAGAAGTATCGAAGGCAGGGTTGCCAACAATAATTTTAAAAAATCAGGAAGAATGAAAATAAAAATCAGGATAGCTCATCATGGGTTGTCTGAAAAGTTAATGTCGATTTTTGGGAAATCAAAAAGATAATTTTCATTCAAAGCATTATAATTTAATTTTATATCCATAGTTCTTAAGATTTTTCAGAAAATTTATTGAGTTTGTTTTGTTATAGTTTATATTTTTCGGGACAAGGGCGCTGTTTTTTAATTTTTCTTTTTTCAGTCTTCAGATATTTTCTCAAAGAAGAATAGCTGATTGGGTTTAATTTGATTGGGTCGATCATCTGAATCGGTATAGTAGTTCAAAAGCTATGAATTTAAAAAAAATCATTTTTGTAAAAAAGGGGGAAATTTTGATTTTTCGGATCGCTCAAAATAGAAATGGATACCTTAATGTAGAAATAAAAAATACGGGTCTAATATTTTGCAATAAAGAACAAAATTTTCTCTTTCTCGGAAAACTGAGAACCACCATATCGGTTTGGCATGGAATGGTTGCATACATGCTTCACGACAAAAGTAATTGCCGCTTGCTCCTTTCAGACAGTGAAACTGGGGAAGCGTAAATTGGACCAATCAAAACGTGGAATTTAACTAAGTACAAAATCAAATCGTATTGTATTGTATGTATTGTATCAATTCGTATTGAATGAGCAACTGGGAAAACACAGATTGCTTGCGCTCGACTCATTAGAACGCGGGATTTTCGTGTTGATAACAACAACAGTTTTCTATTGTTCGAGAGTAAGTTTAATGACATACAAAATTTTCTTCATTGTAATAAATTGATAGGGTGCCTAAATCGATTGATGCGTCAAAAAACGAGCATTCAATTGAATTTTCGACAATCTTTGGTGGACTCCCGGGCGAAACTTACGAAAACTTCGTAACCTTTCCCGTAAGAGGAAACTTGAGACAGAAGATCTGCATGAGAAAAAAATTTATCACCATGACAATGTAAAGGCGGAATGGATCGAATCAAAGTACAAACGCTTCGGAAATCCATCGGTTTCTCCAGATCTGGATCTCCAATCGTTGAATTGCGCAACCAAGATGCAATTCTCATCGTGATGCAGTAAGTTAACCCCATGTAACAACACACAGAGTGAGGTCAACGACTAGTTTCTCACTGTAACCAGGAAATGAGAATAAATTTATTTCCTCTATAAGGCGAAAGATTTTTCACTGTAGCTTCATATTATCATAAACGTTCACCTTGCCTACGACCTACGAGATCTGCTAGTACACATTAGAATAGTCATAGAGCCTGAACCGGTTCCCCGTGGCTGCACGTTGCTGGCGTGCGTGTTGAACAGAAATACGTTGCAGTTCAAATCACAAGCATGTAATTTATTTACTGCATCCTCATACATGGTCATCTAATGTTTGTGTTGAAGTAGATTTAATAACAGTTTATCACAATACTCACACCAATCAATAATATTGTTGATCACCGAAAACTTACTAACGAGAGAAAGTTTTATGCCCTTCGCGGCTTGTGCATGTAGTCTAAAAGTCGTCGAACTTAGGAACCAACATCTGATCATTCTAATTTAAATTTTTACCTGTCCACCTTGTTAAAAAAGATATAAATATAAATATATACCGTTATGCTAGTGACCATCTGACCATATTTTCTGACAATTAAAAAGTAGATGAATAGTTGTCGCACAAAGGGCGAAGGTTGAGATATTATTATTAATATAAAAAAAATATTTAGTGGCGAAATGAACTTCATTCGACTAATTTTATCTTTTGTGACTTTGTTTCAAGTTACGGCCGTTATAGACGAGAGAGAATGCTTCGTGATTGGTGTGATCAGATGTATGTATGAGATTATATGAGCAGCTGTTTGGACGAAAACTCTTATTAAAAAAATCAAATTGAATCGAATTATGTGTTATGTCGACAAGAATACCTTTAAAGGTGGCTAGGAGTTTTAACCCACATGTCTTCAAATGTTTTTCAACGTAACTTCTAAACATATATATTTACCATAATGATGTATTTGGAAAAATTGTTGGAATTTATAAGTAAATTCATAAAAGTTCATGAACATGACGGTATAACACGACAAACATGTTAAAATAGCTTATTTACTATAACAAAGACAATAAATTAGAAATGTTTTTTCAAATATCTCGAGAATGGCTGCATTTAGAAGAAGATTGATGAAGAGCTTTTTTATTTTAAATCACATCAGGATTCATAGTTTGTGGCTAAAATTATTGTTAACATACAAACAATCGAAGTTTTGAAAATTCATAAAACTTCTTCAAAAATAATTTTACCATCTTGGATTAATTTTTTAAATTTTCTACATGGCTTCTATTTTATATGAAAAAAATTAAAAAATATATATTTTAGATACTGCATATTAAAGTTTTTTTTTGGAATAAAAAGAAGAGTATTGGTTTTTTTTCTCAGTGTATATTCCTTTTCACATTTTAACATCAATATTCTATAATTCTTTCTAAGACACTATTTCGGGACGACTCATGGTTTTTGAGATATAAATTTTTAAAGATTTCTTTTACTAAAATGGTTACGCCCTTACAGTTACACTTGAGTCAAAAAAATCGCAAATGTTGTGGAAAACTCAAATTTCCTCCAACCAAAACGGAATACAAGTTTCATTAGAATCAAAAATACATATTTTGAAAATCTGCATTTTTAGGAAGATTTCATTTGTAATTTGCAAATTATTACTTTTAGGTGGATAAATTCGATTTTTTCATCGTTTAACGGACATTTGTGATGAGTTCAGACCCTGGTTGAATAAAATTATTCATCTCACGAGCGGTTTACAGCGATCGATCTGTTTGACCCAATTTTCTAATAATCGGCCACATATTTTTGCAAATTTCGCGTTGTGTGTTGTCTCTGAGCTCTTCTAAAGATGCTGGCTTGTTGGCATAGACCAGGGGTTCTCAAACTGTTTTGGGCGAGTGACCCATTTTCCAGAATAAAGTGATACCAAAGACCCCCACAGTAAAATTTCGTTAAAAATCTCTAGGTTTTTTTCTAATTCATACATAGTATTTACCAATTTAATTGAAATGATTTGAAGAAATGAGAAAACTTGACCTTATTTTCTTATTAAAATTCAACATAATAAATATTAACATGAAATGTAGTAATTATCATGTGTAACTGATAATTTTTAAATACACATTACTTACAAATACTTAGGTAGGTAATTAATTTTTGAAATTAACTTTAAAATAAAGATAAAAGTATGTTCCGGAGAAACATGATACTACGTCAAAAACTATGTGTGGGTTATACCTAAAATACAACCGCAAGGTTAACGTAGGACTAGCGTTGGCTTAGTAGACATTTGAGTGTATTGGTTAAATTATTGATTAAACCAGTGATTAAATGAAACAATTTCCGAATTTAGATGCGAACAAATCCCAATTTAGGTCAATTCATGTATTGTTGCAAGTAGTATGGCATGATGCCTTGTTCATTTCATTCATTTATCGTGGACTTCCAAAATATGTGAACGAAAGAATGGCTAAACGGTCAATGTATCTTACATTTCCCTCTGAATTTATTGCATCTCCCAAGTGTACGTACTTCTTTAACCGCAAATTTGCTTGATTTGTGGAACTTCAAGCACTCAGTTTTGATTTTGACATGTAAATTGAACGCATATTGTTCAATCGACGTTATCAACGTTATCGCAGCACATTGTTATCAGAATTTAGCCAAACGGTATACGTAGAAGTTCAATTAGCTGAAGACATCAAGGAATGTCTTCCAATGCAGTCTTGAGTAATCGAGCCAAAGCATTGTGTTCATACCGCTTTTGAAGTATGCACATATTCCCGAGTGTAAAAATGCATGCGGGTACAAAATTACCCGCACATTGCGTATATTTGCAATGCCGATTTCTTCAGATTCCTTGGTTTTGAAGTCTTTGTTGGGGAACTCATTTCGGTCTGCAGAAACGCATGCGAGTACAAAAGTACCCGCATCTTGCATCTATTTCGCAATGCCGATTTCCCCAAGCACATTGAAATATGTGTTGGGGAAACTCATCAAGTAGCCGCACCTTGCATCAAATTAATGTGGCGAATGAACAGTATTGTATAGAAAATTTGCATTAGGCACCAATCAACGTAAAAAACTAAAACCAAGAAAACCGAACATTCATAATTTTCGGTGACAAGTATTCTGAATGCTACGCTCTTCTAAATTATTTTTAATCACTTGATTTACGTTCACTTTCACTGTGTAATCACGTTGTAATCTCTTGAATTAAATTAGTCGATGAGTGTATTATTCAGGATAGAAACTCAACCAAGAAAACCAGTAAAACCAGGAATTTTCATTCAAAACCAGGAAAAATCAGATGGATTAATGTTTTCAATTGTTATTTAAATGTAGTGCTCTTGTATGTTTTATATACATTGATAATCAATCAGAGAGTCAACGGAGTTTTCGTCGACACTTGAGTCCCTTCAGAGTCTCTAGTCGACGCAGGATAGATTTTTCATCTTCCAACAAACACAAACATAATGAATTACACAATTTCTTTCGATTGCGATTTATAATTCAGGCTGTTGAAAAACGTGAGTATTAATAAATCAATTACTAAAAATAATAAAAATAATGAAAATGAAAATAAATGCTGCCAAAGAAGATTCAACGAAAATCGCAGTCGTGGATACAATTCAAGACAACTGTTATTAGTCCATTTCCACTGAAACGCAGAATACACGCACGAGTAAGGTCATGAGCTCATTTAGGCAATCTTCCTCAGCAAGTGGAAGTGCTCTAGTGCTCTAGTGCCAAGCTCTTTCCGCATATGATTCCGGACAGTGGAATGGTACCAAAGATGCAGCTCAGCAGAACTTAAATGAGCTACCTGATCACATACGGTATTGAGCCATACTTTTTGAATGGCATCCTTCGTTTACTCGTAAATTGCAAGGATATCGTTATCGGATTCGGCGAAACGTTAAGTAAGATTTCACAAAAGCAACAGATGAATGTTAGCATCCGTTACTGGAATGTAACGAAAAGAACGGTGTAATCCAGGTACATTTGCTTAGCTTTTCTAAGCTCAACGCGTGCACTGGACTTGTTCGACGGATTGGAGAAATATTTTGAAGCTAAACCTAGTTTGAAGCGGATCAACTCAGCATTGACGGTCCCTATGTAAATTGGAGAATAGTGAAGCAGTTGAATGAAGAAATTCGTTAAATCTGAAGCAGCCAAAACTACTAGCTCACGAATATAGGTAGCTGCAGCTTGCATGTTTTGACAATTCATTCAAAGAAGGAAAGAAAAAGACTGCATGGAAAATTGATGCATTCCTCCAGTGCTTGTACAGCCTGTTTGAGAACGTCCCGTTCCCGTCCCGTCCAACCGATAGTATAAATAGCCCTTCACATGCTGCCGTATCTTAAAACCTAAAAGGCGAACACGAAATTATTGTGACACATTCACAAGGGCATAACTTTTTTACCGTTGGGTAAAAATCAACCAAATTTTGCACACTTTCTCATTGATGTGTATTGTCTACATGCTGTCAAACTCGAAATCGTGTTTTTCGATTCAACGAAAATGGAGGTGAATCAACGCGAGTCGAGAGAACAAATTCTTTCCAAACACCTGGAATTTCCTGACCTGTCGCACCGGTAGTTGGGAAAAATGTTGAACATTCACCATTCAACCGTCTCCAGAGTGTTGAAGCGGTTCCAGGAGCGGTTGTCGTTGGACCTTGGCAAAGGAGCTGGAAGAAAACCCGGGGCCGGAGAACAAAAAGACGGAGGGAAAGGTGAAGCGGATGATTAAAGCATATCCCAACGTATCAAGCCGTGATTTGGCTAAAAAGATCGGCATGTCGCAGAGCTACGTCCAGAATGTAAAGAAGAGAGCTGGAATACATACATACAAGGTACAGAACTTCCCAAACCGCGATGAGCGGCAACAATCGACGGCTAAAACTCGGGCACGGAAGCTCTACGAGAAGATGCTGACAAAATATGGCTGCTGTGTGATGGACGACGAAACGTTTATAAAAGCCGATTTTAAGCAAATTCCGGGGTTGAGGGTTTTCACCGGCAAGAGCAAGTTCGATGTGGACGACAAATTTAAGAAGAAGAAAATGTCGAAGTTCGCCTCCAAATATCTCGTTTGGCAGGCCATCTGCCCTTGCGGACTAAAGAGTGAGCCTTTCGTGACAAAGGGCACAGTAAATGTTTATGAGATAAATATCTTCATTTTTGACAGAACTGTAAAAAGTACTACATTTAATTTCTTCGAAAAATGAAGGAACGATCACCTTTATCGTATCCACGACAAAGACACGACACGATATATTTCTTGTATTCAGCGTTTATAGTTTGCAAAAAAGCGCATGAATTTCGCTCTTGAACATTTCGTGAAAAATTGAATCAGTGGTACCGTGGTGAACAAAAGTAAACAGGAATTCCTCGAGTTTTGTGATACTTTGGGTTCGTGCGATATGCTATAAAACTATCGTCGAAAAGAAGAACGTTTGGACCTTTTGTGGGTGAAGAAACTCATAGGTGCAGCGGGAAAAGAATATACAAACTTGTCTGACTTTGTCATTCTGTCGCATGGCAATGCTACATTTGAGTGAGGTTCTCCATGAACAAAGTATGTTTGGTGGTAAACCAAAATTATCCGAAATTGGTAGCTCAGCGCATTGTTCACAATGAATTCATCTTATTTTGTAAACAACTTGCAAACTAAATGCAAGCTTGTTATGTTTGTTTGTACTTGAACTTGATCATGGCTTCATTCGTTCTACTAAAATATTAGCCATTATTGTAACAAATTGCTTCACCTAATACAACTTATACAGTATCATGAAAGTTTCAAATAAGAACAAGTGTTAATTATTAGGGGTCGATTTTTAGACCTCGTCGACCCCTAAAATCAATTTTCGTTTGTGTCGACCCCTTGGAAACCGAGATCGACCCCAAGCGGTATCGACCACTTTGAGAAACCCTGGCATAGACCATTGACTCCAATGGCGTCAAATCGCATGAACGTGGCCAATCGACAGGTCCATTTCATGGAGTAGTAACCACATATCATTGATATTTACATCTTCCAACTCTGGCCAAAATAGTCTTCCAACATGACGCGATGTCACTCTCCTTTGATGGTAATGGGTTTGCATCTGACCTATGACACTTTTTTGCTTGCTGACAAAGCCATTTAGTCAGAAATGAGTCTCATCGCTGAAAATGATTTTGTGATGTAAATTTTAAATTTTTTCAAGATTCGCCAAAGGCGAATCGGAGATGTTTCAGCATTTCATATGGTCAAATGGCTTTAGTTCTTGAAACAATTTGATCTTGTAAGGATGTAGTCCAAGATTATTTCGCTAAGTGCGCAACAATGAGGTTCGAGAGATGCCAAATTCTTGAGAATGCCGTGCAATTGACAGGGTCATTTCGGATGGATTCTCTTGCGGCTGTGATATTTTCGTTGCTTCATGAGGGACGGCTCCTCGACGGCACGGAAACATACCACAGCGAAAATGTAGATTCAAGTTTGATCACTAAACAATGCACAGTACGATTGCGATGTCACCGTTCTTGCGTTATATGAGCAAGTTGGATACACTGGAGCTTTGCAGACGATGCAAATTTCGAAACTAGATAGTATTATCGTTGCAGCCGAAATGATTCTAGATTTACTACAATTACAACGGAGAAGAACATAATAGAATGAGAACTCGGACCTGTAGACGTCTAACATCCTGGCAATATATCAATACAAACCTTCTCATCATGGCACATGCAGTAATCTACATCTTTATTATACGGCTACCGTTACTGAAACATGGATTGCTATCAAATAGTGAATACTTTGAGGTTTGATGTTTTCTTGCTACGTTGTAAGATGTGTTCTCGTTCCAGTAAGTCGATATACTTTTTTCCAAGATACTAACTAACTTATTCTTTTCGAAAAACGCATCTTTGATTGCACAGATAGCTTTCACTGAGTGGCGGGATCAATGGGCACAGTAGCAACATTCCCAAATAGACTGTCAACATCATGTTAGTTCATCGCTGGCTGGAGTACGACTGAATTTTGTATCTTCTCCCCATCCCATTATAATAGTCATTATATAGCGATGCAACGTGAAAACCGAGAAAAAAACTATACCAACCATACAGCATGTGAGCGGCGAGTAAAATCGGAAAAACCGACGTATTTTATTCGTTACATAGTTTGCTTATTTTCACTATTTCCACTATATATGTCCTGATAAAAAAATGGCTGGGGATTTTCCCTATTAATTTGTGTATTTGGAATCACAATCCATAATAAGGTTCAAAAACTGGACACTTTTTCCTTCCTCCATTGAAATGTCTCCCTAGATTGGAAAGTACGTCAAAACACCAAGTCGCGCGACTATGAACGTGTCGTTGAGATGAGAGTCTACCATATTGCACAAAGGGACGCTTGACCGGCCGGAGATAATTTAAATTCCTCACGTTGAATGGTGATGTCCACTAAAGCTATGGAATATTTGTAGTACGATACGATCGGATCGGAGTTTTCTTCGGTCCCCAAACAATTATTTATGTGATCACCTGAAAAAACATAGCTCATTGATTATGAAATGCGCTCCGAACATAAACGGTATTAATCTAGTACGTTTCTATATTCTTAAAATGAGCATCATATCTTAAAGAAATATACCACGACACTTTTACCAACTTTTCCACATACTTTTTTCAGCCGCCAAATCGCTTTTTACGAAACTGATCATCGAAGGTAGTTTCCAGCCGTGTGATATGGGAGGCGCTGCAGATTTAGAGTCCAAGCTACCCCTGTGGTTTGACGATGCCAAGTTCAAAAGGTAAGCGTTCAACTAATCTGCATCGAAGTTTCCCAGCTTTTATATTCCACAGAGGTCAGAAATATTTCCTCGACAATCGCTTCGGAATGATGCAATCAAACTTCTGCGGTTTGATCACGTTGCTGAGTGAACCCAAAGGACTAACTGTTTTGAACAACACAGGACGATCAAGCACACCGGAGACGGCTCGGAAACGATACATTTCAACGATATTTCATATGCTATCATGGTATGAAATCGATCTGTCGCCAGGATCCAAGTAAGAATATTGAATCATAGATCACGACTTATTTTAAATGAATCTATCTATTGTAGATCATGGGCATCACTCAACCGCGTCCGAAAGATGCATCTTCACGCATCGACGAAGTCGCAAAAGGATAGTGTTGGTTTCATCACACAGACGGAGATTGCCCTCACGACGTTCGGCTTTATGGGGTATGCATTGATTCGTCCACATGTGCTCGGAATAAAGTATGACAATCAGGAAGATCGTGAAGCATTGGTACACTTCTGGGCCGTGATAGGTGCAATGTTAGGTGTGCAGGATCAGTATAACATCTGCCTACCCGAACTAGCGGTGGTGGAAACGATTTGCCAGATCTGTTTGAGGTACATTTTTATGCCTCTGCTACAGTTGGAATCACCTTTGTTCAAAACAATGGTCCGGGCAATTGTTGATGGGCTCAACGAGTTTACGCCATTCAATTCCTACGAAAGTATGATCTGGTTCGTGAGACGTGTCGCTGGGATTCCTGGTTACCAATATAGCGTGGACCTGCAAAAGGAAACCGTGTGTCGTAAACTGTACTCTAGCGAAGAGCTGGCCTCTATGAGAAAATTTTTTCTTGAGAAGAAGGAATACGAGTACATGGATACTGCGATTTTTTGCGAACAAATAGTGTTATTCGATGTGAAGCAAACCGGTGATGTTTGTACGGTCAACGAAAGTTCGTTGGACAGTGGCACCGTTACTGGTGTTTACAACGAGTTGCCCAGAGAGGGAGTTAAAAGTAATAATTATTTATCGGAGTTCTTGGAATTGAAACACAACGAAGAAATCGTTATAACGGTAATTGAAAATGACGACCAATGGCAGAATTATTTAAATGACTCTAAGTTGAGTTTGTTATCGAGTAGTGACCTTATGAATTTTAAGTTGAAGTGTAGGTTATGCGATAGTAGTTACTATCGAATCGGTAGGTTCATTAACGAGACAGTGTTGAGTTTTATGCTTCTTCGTATGAGGAGAGCTCAGGGGAAATGATTAGGGTAGTTGGTAATTTTTAGAGCATTGTACATAGGAGATAAGTTGTGGTGGCAATTCATATACCAAGAAGAGCAATAAATGACATTAGTATATTTCCACTATTGTTCTCTTCTTCTTATATGGCACTAACGTTCCTAGAGGAACTCCGCCGTCTCAACGTAGCATTACTTGCGTCATTTTGCAAGCTCTAGAATACGCGTGACCACAGTGCAAGTCAGAGGAAATTTCTTTGAAGAAAAATTTCCCCGACCAGAACGGGAATCGAACTCGAACCTCCGGCATGTTAGGTTTGACGCTAACCACTCGGCCACGGGAGCACCCACTATTGTTATTCAACGCTAATCCAACACTTGGGTTTTACTAATGGTGGAATAAAGTGATTCTCAAATACCGTGTATATATTGTATATATTTTGAGAAATACTTTATATACATTGGTTTGTATTTTTAATCATCACATCATCATAAATCATAACAAATTTGTGTGTTTTCTAATCAAATTTCTCCAGAATTTCATTCTATCCTGATGTGGGTTTTGCACCATACGTGGCGATTGTGTGATTTCCAAGCATTTCAAATTGAAATGTTCCGAGTTGCGATCTACAGGCTGTATTGCTTCCCACGTGAAACCAAGCATAGACCCATCCGGAGTAGGATCACCGAATTTGGCAAAATTTGTGATGACTTTGACAAAGAAATCTCGTACTTTGCACTCGTTGCTGTCTGCTGGTAAGTTCGGTAGTAAAGATGGACTGAAATATTCAGCTTGTAGTATTAGTTGTTAAAAAAATTCGAGGTAATCAAACATCTTACCTAAACAGATAGAAAATGTCATCGCCGTGGTAAACTCCATTTACTGATCCTATGTTGTAGAGTTTCTTAAAAATGTCGAATCGGCCACTGAACGAAAAGTAGTAGTTATAATGCTTTACATTTGGTTGAAATTTAGCAATCCATTCAGCGCTCAAATTGTTGCTGACAACTAATGTGGCATCAGACATCAAATCACACGTTTGATCAACTGTCTCCCAGCTGATATTATTGTCACCAAGATAAAAGGTTTTCATCTCTTGTCCAATGCTAATTTTTTGTTCTAGGTTTTTCGTAAGGCCCATGAATCGCGGTACAAGCCATTCAGGGTGTCTATTATAATCCTCTAAGCGATATTTGTTCAACGTTAATGATAGCGCTCCTTCTCCGCTTGTGCATCCGGACATTATCGGCATAATAAGTGTGTTCATGGATTTTATAATTTCTTCGGGGGCTCGAGTGATAATGCTGTCTTCAGTGGATTGCTGCTCGATCACGGGTTTGAAGAGAAACCTTTGGAAACAAACTTCCTCATCTGGACTTATGACATCGTCTTGGTATTTCACCAAAGATCTAGCTGAGGCTTTCATCAGAGTATCTGGAAGAAGGGTAATAAGGTTCATAAAAAAAATTAAAACTGCGTATTCCATCATCTGAAAAATCCATGAAGGCAGCCGCTCCAAAACGGCGGACTGCATATTTTCTCAAAGTCTCAAAAATATGGGTTTCAAATTAAGCTAGTAGAACACAGTTGTTTGCGACCGACAGCGCGAATGTGGAGCAAGTGTCCCATGATTTAGATTTCCATGTCCATCCCTATACTTAAGGAGAATAATTCGGGGCAATCGATATTTGATAAAATAATATCAGATAAAAAAAGCGTCTTTGCAACATTCCTTCGAGAGTCCAATGAATCCAATTCTATGAGACTACAGCGATCCTCGTAGCTGGGCCATTTTCAATGAATCATTCACAGATTGATTGACTAATATGGTGACCGTACAACACAAGCATATTCCAGAATGGATCGAATCAATGCTCAATATAGGGCCTTAATCTAATGTACATCTGTGAATTGCTTTTTGACACGGAAAACAAAGCCGAGGCTTTGGACGCTTTAGAAGTGATGTAACGAAAGGTTAGTTTAGAGCGGTGGTGGCTTTTGGGCATTGCGGGCGACTAATTGTTCAAATGTTAGGCTGCGGTCTACCAACGTTAACTGTATCAAAAAGTCATTAGAAAATTATTTTGGTACTAAACAATAACACTAAGTTTGAACTAGGATTGGGCGATCTTGCATCAATATTCAGAAGATCGATTTTTTCCTCTCCGATTTCCGATTTTTTTAATCGACTTTGTACTCAAAAAAAAAAAAAAACGCGAAAATCGATCTTTTCCATAGGGATCTCCTTTTAACAAACGATTTCGTTTTTCGGGAATGTATTAGAGATACGGTTTGAAAAAATCTAGATACTATCGCTGAGTGTTCATCCATTTTTCGATTGATTTAAGAAATTGTTTCAAGTTCCCCCTTTTAGCTAAAGCTTTTTTAAATATACTCAAACTCATCTACATTTGTGGCATATTCTCACAAAATTTGTTCCGCACTCCAACGATCAATCTCATCAAAAACCACCTGACAAGCAGCAGTTTGTAAGCAGTTTTGTAAGGTTGGTCACCACAAAACAAGTTGATACGATTTATTTTCACACCATCCCATTCACTTGGGTGACAGTGAAAATTTTGACGAAATTGGATGGTGACATCAAGTCTAGCTGAAGCGTTCTTTTCTAGACAGAGAATACTACGAAGATTTCGACTAAATGCCAGACGTATGGCACAGTTGGATTTTATGGGATTATTGTCAGTGGAGTTCTAGATGAATATCAGTTGTTGCATTCTAATAATAACTTGAAATTAGTTCATTTAATTAAATAAGTCCATAACGGTACACAATAAGTGCTCTGGAAAATTGAAAAATGGGCTTTCAAGTTTATTATGACCTTCGTGTTGAGAATCAAAAAAAAATCCGCATTAGAGGCGATTGTGACCTGTGATTGGACTTATCAACAAACACAACACAATGTGAAAAATAAGTTAAACAGGAAAATAATTGAGAATCTAACAAATAATCACTGGAAAAGTGTGCAAAAGGAGTTTACAAAAACGTCCAATTAGAGAATCATATCAAAATATCCTATTATTCGTGTCGCATTACAGGTCTATCCAATTAGCTAGATGTCCAATTATAGGCGAATCACTTATTCTAATTAAATGAAAATTATTGATTCTCGATCTGTGAGACCAAATAACCAATTAACTAGAAGTATAAGAACTATCTATCGGAAATATTGGCCCCTATTATGTAAATTAAATCGAACGATCAATTCGATCCCTATAATTATCACTATCATTTTGTAAATCGATAGAATCTCATCGAATCGAGTTCTTTCTCGAGCGTCGGCGAATTGCATATTTTGAAATGTCTCCGAAATGTCTATAAAGTAACAAGCAAACCGAACAGCTCGAAAAATTAAGCCGACAGCTTTCACCTGAATGTATCTATAATAGTAAAATAGAGTTAACAAGCAAAATTCTGTTCAAGTAGAATTACGTAATAGGGCCCAATATTTAATTTTAGAAATTTATGATTTCTCATTCATCACTGTTATTAAATTCATGGCTAAATTTCTTTAAAAAAAATCATCTGCACAATAAATTTCACATTACTTAAAATTTACTTTTAAAATTAAAATAACAATACTCTATTATAACTCGCATATGCAGTCTCTAAAAGCAATGTTTCTTCGACAATTTAGTTTTTATTGATTTTCGAAACCTTATGCCGGATATTTCATTTTCATCACATTTTCACATTTTCAATCGGTCATTTGACAAATTATTGAAATTATTCCTAGTGCTAATTTTTTACTTTACTACAAGTGGTCGAATAACTGAAACGTGTTAATATTAAAGAAAAAACAATCTGAAAGAAAATATAAAACCGAAACTTCAATGAAGCAATATCTACTCTTACAACTAATTTGTTTTATTGAGGTTAGCATAAACACCTTATAAATTGATCACGGTAAAAGGTGTAGGAATATTTATTCCATTTCATTTGGAGGTGACACTAGCCTAGACCAGCAGGAATACCTGGCGCCTAGGAATACCTACGCGGGCTACCGGTAGACCGCGGATTACCGTTTGGCCATCCCTGGTTTAGAGTCTAACATAACTCCAAGGTCTTTGAAAGTGTCCACACGTCTCAAAAATTCACCGTGCAACCTATATTCAAAGGTTATCGATGTGCGCTTTCAAGAAAACGAAAGACCCGAACATTTGGATGGATTTAAGATCATTCTATTCGTTGCGCACCAGTTGCGTCTTCCAGAAGAACAAAGTGCCAGATAATTCCACAGCCTGAGCCACCAACGCAGAGGCCTCCTTTAGCCGAAGGATCCGTCACGTCCCTCAATGGTGTGATCCACCAAAAGTTATTCATGAAAAATGCAAATCCAAAATTGTCGCTACCACAAAATGGCGTTATATATATATTTTTCAAAACTCCATCAATATGGGTATCAAATGAAAGAGCATGCCTAGTAGAACATAGTTATTTATTGGGCACCTTACACGATCAAAACTGTAGACAATAATTATCTTCAATGTCATGACAGCTAGGCTTTCCGATCCGATCTAACCTCAATAAATATTTTGCCATCTTACACGGTCAATATCGCCATCAACTCGGGACAACGAATATATCCGCGATGATTAGTGGCGACATTTGAATTTGGGATCCAAACTATTCTTCATCAGATTGGAAGGCTCAAAGGCAATTTGAAATTGGTAAAATTTGAGAGAAAATTTGTACTTGGCATTATTTAATTACTTGAAGCACGTGTCCTAAACCTAACTGTTACATCTAGATAAGGAATTTTATGGCTAGAAGTCGAATCCACATTGTGTAACTACATCAATTTAATCTAGCCAAACAAAATGCCAGTTCAAATCCAGCGTTTCAAAAATACAGTTTATTCCTAGTAAAGTTCGAGTTGTTATTTTCATAACGTCCAAAGAGCTCCAAGTGAAGAGGGAAGATCCGACCTGCCCAAACACTAACTTACCTTTTTCCGTTAAATTTTCCGATATTCCTACTAAAACTTTTATTATAATATGAAATGAATTTCACATAGAATACTAATTAGTTCCGGAAAAGTTAATTTCTATTCATATTTGACACTCCTTGTTGAAATGTGCTTAAACCCGTTACCATATAAGGTATACATTTCGAGCATAAAAAATTGGACTTTTATCTTATGGTAAAAAAAAAGCTAAGACAAATAATTGAGTTTGATAGATTTCCCATGGAAGAAAATCATATTAGCTTACTTGCAAAAAAAAAATACTACGCCCTTGCGAGCGGCCTTCCGGCAGTTAACCGGAACATTCACCATGGTGGCCGAAAACATGCGTGTAGGCACGTGTAGGAAATAAAATACGAAGTGCCCTGCTAGTCGTTGCCATCTAAGGTGAGATAGGTCTCGTCGTCCATCACCCCCGCCACGTTGCGATTCGCCGGGAAAATCAACTTGACCATCTTATTCAGCAGCTGCTGCTGCGTCATTGCCTGCAGCTCCAAGGCCAGTAGACGGGACTTCTGCTTCCTGTATGCCATGTTCGCTAGATACATTTTCACTGTATGGCCGGTTGCACCGACCTCCCGGCCAAGTGCTCCCAGCGATGTAGCCACTTTTCCCTCGATCTTCCACTTCAGCATTATTGTTCAAAAGTGCCAAGATGTTGTAGATGCCGGAACGGGCGTATCCGGCGTCCACAAAGTGCCGCACGATGTCCGTTTTCGACGCGGCGGGGTACCGTTCTTTGAACGCGCACACTTCTGATCGGAGTAGCTTCACTGCTTTTGCCATCACGGTTAGAGTTCGACTGATAGAGCTGTAAATTTTTTCTGCTGACTCATGGGTTACTATGATTGAAGGTAAACCCATAAAAAATCGTTTTTTTTGTCCATTTTTTCAATGCAAACGTTACAAGGGCAAAATGCAATAACGCTTTGCGACTGCGACTGCTTTTACAAGTTTAGAATCAAGGGTCGATTTTTCAATTGCAGCATCATCAACATGCATTGCCCACACAAAGGAAGAACCGAAAACAGGAAAGATGAGCACTACGTTTATTTTAAGCAAGTCTACATGACATGAACGCACTAGTTGGAAGGGAGGAAACGTATAGATCGGTAGTTGGGCTGAACAGCCTACATACGGACCTGGACGACAACGGCCAACGGTTTTTGAAAAAAAAACTTCAGAACTTTTCAGGTAATGATGGTGCACCTTCTTTCTTCGATATCTAGAATGCCACCTGGAGATCACCAGATCAACGGACAGTGAACTAAATCGACCACGTGCTCATTGAAGACAGATTTTCCTCGGGTACATCGGATCCGTTCGTACCTATCGCTGTGCAAATACTCGTTCCGCTTGTATAAGTGGTACCTCTAATATCACTCCATCGAAGCCGGCGAGGCTTTGTGGAACTAGGCTTATGAATCAACAGCTCAAAACCATACAACTGAACGACAATTTGGTCTGGGTCTACCTCTCTGCGTTTGATCCATAAACAACTGAGAGTGAGATTGCATTGTGGTCGTGAATAGATCGAAGTATTCAGAGGCGGAAATGGTGAAACTGGTCCCGAAAGGGGCAGACTTAGGCATCAGAATTTCTTCTCATTCAAAATTGTCATACATGTTCGTTTCCCGCGAATCGTGGGCAGAAAATGTTGTGAATTTGTTGACCGCTCAAAAAACCAGGACAAGGTTGCAGCGATCAACCAGGTGACAAATGGAAGAAGTCAACCCTCTCCAGAAATAACATCACCTCTGGGTCTTCATCACTAGGACGCACGACGTTTTCCAAACTTCTTCACCACGCAAGTGGGTTTTTGCCTCACTCCGCTCAAACTTCCAGCCACTGCACTTCTACATGGACCGATCAGCTTGATGGCTTGCAGCCTCCTACAATTGTCGAGTTTTCTTCGCCACGACGAACTGCCGACAGTAATATAGAAGCTCCAAGTTCCTTCGAACAAGTCACGCCAATAGCAGCCAGCGCTTTTCTTAGTGAATTCGGTGTCTTTCAAACATCCACCTCAGGGTACTACATCCTCTCGCTATTTGATGAACGTAATGCGGTCGCCGATGCACCTGGTGTCATGGCTGTGCAAGCACTGGAATACACGCATCAAACGAGTGATGAGCCTCGACTAGTGGACCGCACGAACAACGGCATCCTAACCCGTCCAACTTAGTCGAGACCTGCAGTAAGCGTCAGTTTTGCCGTCGCGGTCCTGTTGTTGAGTCTGGGGAAGGGGTCTTCCAGCGTGCCACTCTAGGCCAGTATTTGGTTTGTAGAGGGGGTCACAGCATGACTACCGATGTTATATGGCTATACTACCAAAACGTACGTGGCCTAAGAAGGAAAATTGCCGATCTCTGTTTGGTAGTATTCGATTGTAAAGCCAGCGCTACACGATGCTACGAACACCCTCGAATGCTGGACGCTCGATGATTCGACGCATCGTGTAGTCGACTGACGAGCTACGAACCTCCAATACTCGCATCGTCATCCAGTTTCCTAACGTTTTTGATGGCAAATAAAAACAATAAACATTCGACCCACATACTCGCCGATTGTTTGGACCGATTGCATTGAATCGAACATTCACTTCACCGTGTAGCAGCACATTCGTCACAACATTTGTCGATTCATCGAGTCAAATGTTTGAGTCCAACATTCGAGTGAAACGTTGGACGAATCGTGTAGCGCCCGCATAATTCGAACGTCACCATGTTGACTGAAACCGGACTTGACGATAGCATCATTTCCTTTCATCTATTTTGAGCTGAAATCAACTTTTTTCGCTGCGACCGAATTCCTTCCAACAGTGACAAGTCTAGATTTGGCAGAGTCCTCATCGCAGTAGCTAATTGCTGCTGTAGAGGTTCATACGAGAAACGGAGGTTCTTTGGAACAGATTTCTATCGCTCCTACAATACGTGGGAAAAGGATGTTACTTTGCGCCGTATACATTCCTCCCGTCCGCAGTCGTGACGAGAGGGTATATGATTCCCATCTGACTTCCGTGCGAGAACTGTGTGACCATGCGTCCCCTGATGACACAGTTTGAGTATGTGGTGATTACAGTTTGCCTCATCTAGCGTGGGAGCCATATAGCGATTCAGTTGTTGATCCTTCTTTGACCTCTGCGGCGAGTGCTGCTCTCCTTTCTCGGTCTTCAGAAGCGCAGCTTATTCGCCATTTTTGAGGCCGTACACTGGATCTGGTGTTTTGCGCACTGTCATTATCGGCTACGGGTGGGGCGGTGTCGGTTGCTGAGGATCTTAATGAAAGGCGAACAATCGCTGAACTACGCTAAAATCGATTTCGCTGCATTCAATGAGTTTCTGAGTAGCTACAGTTGGGGTACCCTTGGCCAGGACGTTAATAGTATGGCGACACGTTTTTGCGAAACTGTTTGCATTTGGCTCGTAGTGAAAACTCCACGAAAGAAACCTTAGATGTCACCAGATTGGAGCACTCCACTTCTTCGCGTCCTACGGAGCGACAAAAATTCCTGTCAACGCAAACTGTGCCCTCGACGAACTGTTGAACTGTTTGACAAATTTGCGTTGGAATCCAAGAAGTTTCTGGAATTTTGTCAATTTCAAGTGTAAAACTACCGACATTCCATCTAAGATGTTCATGGATAATTGGGAGTCGTCTTCTGTTTCTGAAACGTGTGATTTATTTTCGAAACACTTTGCTTCAGTGTTTGTCGTTGATGCAGCCACCTCGTTTGAAGTCGAGAGTGTTGGAGCTAACGTTCCGGAATTTCCATTAGACTTGCAATCATTCATTGTTCATCGTACTTATAAACATTCCGGATGAGCCTGGACTTGACTTTCACCGAGCCAACTCTGAAGGATTACTAGAAGCCCTACGCCAAACTGATTGGCATTTCCTAGAATCCGCAGATGACATAAACGGTGCAGTTGACTGCTTTAGAAGTTTGCTTAAAGGTTACATGGTTGATTTTATCCCATTGCGTAGACCATCCCCAAGCCACCCTGGGGAAACGCACACCTGAGACGTTTGAAACGACTGAGATCGAAGGCACTTCGAGACTATTGCCAGTCCCGCTGTGTATTCACCAAGCAATGTTTCGCACGGGCTAGTAACAGTTATCGAACGTTCAACCGCTATTTATACAAACGCTACTGCATAAGAACTCAAGAAGATTTACGTAGACATCCCTGAAATTTTTTGAAATTCGTGAATTCAAAACGGAAGGATAGCAATGGACTACCCGCGGAGATGTTCCTGGGCAGTGAAGTAGCCAATTCCACCGCAACAAAATGTAACCTTTTCGCAACTCACTTCAGAAGTGCGTTCAATGATTCGACTTTGTCGGGATGCCGTATTATAGACGCTTGTAGAGATACACCTAGAGATGTGTGTCATCTGAGAAACCTCGCGGTCTCACCGGACCAAGTGAAATTCGCCATAAACAAATTGAAGTGTTCAATGTCTAGTCCTGATGGCATTCCCTCCTTCATCCTTAAAAAATGTGGCGAGGAGTTGATTCGTCCACTCACTGCACTCTTCAATCTCTCATTAAGACAATGTTGCTTTCCCACCTGTTGGAAGACGTCAATCATGTTTCCTGTGTTCAAAAAAGGTGATCGACAGAACATCGAAAACTACAGAGGCATAACTTCGCTCTGTGCGTGTTCCAAAATTTTATTGAATGACTTGCTTTTTGACTCTTGCAAGAACTACATTGCCACCGATCAACATGGATTCTATCCCAAAAGATCGACTACCACGAACCTGGCTCAGTTCGCCTCGTTTTGCATAAGCAACATTGATGCTGGTGCTCAAGTCGACACCGTCTACACAGACTTGAAATCAGCATTTGATAGAGTTGACCACGGAATACTACTGGAACGATTAGGACGAATCGGTGTCTCAGCGGATCTTGTCAGCTGGTTCGAATCATACCTAACGAATCGTATGCTCACCGTTAATATTGGATCGGAAAGATCAGAACAATTTTCGAACCTGTCAGGCGTGCCACAAGGGAGCAATCTGGGCCCCTTGATATTCTCAATTTTCATTAACGAGCTTTCTATCGTACTACCACCTGGCTGCCGATTGTTCTACGCTGATGACGTCAAAATTTACATGGTCATCCGAAGCTTCGAGGACTGCCACGCTCTACAACAGCTGCTGGATCATTTCACCGAATGGTGTACACGGAACATGCTAACGCTAAGCATTCACAAATGTAATGTTTTTACGTATCACCGCAAGCTCAATCCGATAACATTTGATTATTCAATTGACGGACAGTCTCTCGATCGTGTTCCTAAAGTTCGTGATCTTGGCGTCATCCTAGACTCATCATTTACCTTCAGATTGCACTACAACGACATGATTTCTAGAGCCAACCGGCAGCTGGGATTTATGTTTAAAATATCCCGAGAATTAAATGACCCGCTTTGCCTCCGATCTCTATACTGCACTTTGGTGAGATCGATTTTGGAATCTAACTCTCAAGTATGGTGCCCATATCAATCAACGTGGACTGCTAGGATCGAATCAATACAACGGAAATTTGTAAGACATGCCCTTCGTCGTCTTTCATGGCGGGATCCTATGAACCTTCCCCGATACGAAGATCGATGCAGATTACTGGGATTGCAGACATTACAGCAGAGAAGGAGCGTTGCTCAAGCTATGTTTATCGCAAAAATTTTAAACGGTGAAATTGACGCACCTGAATTGCTAGGGCAACTCAACATTTACGCCCCTGAACGATTGCTTCGCCAACGGAATTTCCTGCTGCTTGAGCCCCGGAACACTCTATACGGACTACATGACCCAGTGCGCTCCATGTCCGCTAGCTTCAATGAATTATTCGTCTATTTTGATTTTGTCTCTACTGCGTCTGCATTTAACCACCGACTCCAGGAACTGAATAGGTACCACTGACAACGAGGACTGCCATGGACAAGGGCTCAGTTCCCACTCAGTTATTTTGTTTTTTTATGACTTGACTTCAGTTGATGCTCACTGTTAATTTTTTTTGACGTAGGACTACGTCTTACATTAAGGGTGCCAAATCAGAAAACAGGTCACGTTTTTATGAAATAAAGTTAACGTTAATAACTATTTTTGCTGCGAACGGATTTTAACGATTTGCAAACCAATCGAATCGGAAATTTTCGAAGATTTGTTTGATATGCTATACATTACAATCCCATAGTTTGTATATAGTTTAAATTGATGAAAATTGGAAGCATTTCTATTTCCCCATACATTTCATGCTGATGCATGAACAAATTTGCTATAATGAATGAATGCGGCATTGCGTGGGGTTCATAACTTCGCTGTTATTTATACTTTGAATATCAAAAGCAACATATTGATATTCATCACATTCGAAACGATATTCGTTCTGGCATTGATTTTGAGTAAAAATTCAAAAAAAAAAACATTAGTCAAGCTGGACCATTTAGTGAACAAAAACGCTAGACTTCGATGAAACGAACTCAGCATGAAATCGCGCAGGATTTTGTTTGGCGAGACGGTAACACCGGCATAAATAAAAACTAAAACCAAAACCGCAAAGTTGCCTCATGTTAAAAGTAAACAACAGCTGATATTCGTTTGGTTAAAATGGAATTCAATTCTGGCATCTTGAATAATCAAGATGAAAATGACACTGGGTGGAAAAATAATCTTCAAAACATATTGAAGAACAAAAGTTCATTTGCTCATATTCACTGATTGTCTGGATCTGTCATTTTGATTTTCGTCTGGAATATATAGGTTTTCGATGCAACCTAGCCCGAAAATCTATGCATTTGAGCTTAGCGAAGATGACACACATACACACAGTTTCTTCGCCAAAACAGTCTGTCGGGCGTTTAGTCACTTTCCCCCTCTACGACTCGACTATAAGTGATCCCCGATAATCGTTCGATTAATCGATTAATCGAATACTTCCTACAGAAATCGATTATTAATTGAACGAATACTACGCAATCGAAGCGAACGAATAATTTACGTCGATTAATCGATCCAAACCCAGACAAAAACACATACGGCTGCTGCAGTTTTATCCTGAAATTCAATCATTATCTTTCACGCTCCCCTAAAAACGCAAATGAAGCTCAATGCAGTCAACGCGAATTGAGCTTCGTTTACGAGTTTAGGGGAGCGTAAAAGATAATAATTGATTTTCAGGCGGAATTAACACTTTTTGTGAGTCCAGATGGCTTTCTAGCAAATGAGAAATATTAGTCTAACTAATTATTTCTCTCAGTGTGACAATTAGTCGATTATTTGGGGCGATTAATCGTATTGAATAACAAACAGCAGAAAAGTATTCGATCAACGATTAATTTCAAAGATCAGGGTACGCGCGATGTATAATGGAACATATCTGGGACGATTGTCTTCTCAGCCAGTGTTGGAAAAAATCATCTTCGCTAAGATCAAATGCATAGATTTTCGGGCTAGGTTGCATCGAAAACCTATATATTCCAAACGAAAATTAAAATTTCAGATCCAGGCAACCATTGAATATGAGCAAATGAACTTTTGTCCTTCAATATGTTTTGATGTTTTTTTTCCAACCAGTGTCATTTTCATTTTGATTATCGGAAACGTCAGAACTGAATTTCATTTCAGCCAACTGAATATCAGCTGTTGTTAACTTCTAACCTGAGGCTGCTGTGTGCGGTTGGGTTTTGTAGTTGCTGGATGCCGTAATCGGAAATACCTTATGAAATTCCCGATGTCGCAAATGACTTGACGGTAGCTAAAACCACTCGTTGTATCCATTCTGCATATGCCGTTGCTACCGTCTCGCCAAATAAAATTTATTTTGAACTTAAATTCACTGCCAGAACGAATATCGTTTCGGATGTGATGAATATCAATTTGTTGCTTTTGATATCCAAACTATAAATAACAGCGAAGTTATGAACCCCATTCAATGTCGCATTCATTCATTGTAGCAAATTTGTTCATGCAACAAGAATATGAACAAAATGAACTCGTTTGTTATTGTCATCAATATAATGAGGGCAGTGTGTTTCAAGCTGAAAAAAAGTTATTTACACTGGAACAAAATCATATTCGTTTCTCGTGAATATTTGTTGATATTCTAAGACACTGTTCTCAGATTTCCAAAAGATAACTCTCCGCCGTCGCGAATGAAGTTCTATATAGTGTATACGCTATGAATAACATTAGATATCGCCGGAACGATTGATTTTAGAGGAGTTCTTTCGGATACCTTCTTAGGTTTCCCACAGTTAACTCTCCACCGTTGCGATTGGTTTCGATAAATAACAGAATATATAGCCGGTCCAATTATTTGTACAGGTCTTCCTTTTCAGGTTACCTAAGGTGATCTTTTCCGATTGACCGACACATGAGATTTTAGGATTTCATTTCGTCGAATGATCGATTGATGTAGACGGATGTAAACGGGAGCAAGATTACTTGGGTTTCATATTCATATCAATTGAAGTCAATGGAGTACATTGACACTATGATCTTTTGACCTTAGAAGAATTCGGAGGACCTATAACACCTGATGTTTATTTAAACTCAAAGCCTGCATAGCATGCAGGCTCTATGAACTATTTTGGGTAAGATTTCTTGTGCTGAACATTGCACAAGTCGTGGTTGAAATGGTAGATCAATTGGTCTGAACTTCAGAATTGGTGGACCTAGAACATAAAATATTTATAGGGTACTACATGCACTGCGCGCTAACCGTACTGATTTTGGAGGTTTAAGCAGGAGAAAAATAACATTTAGGGTGTGTAAGAAGAGAAAGATCGATCCAAGGTAAATACAGCTTGGATCGATCAAACGAAAATGTCAAAAAAACAAAATTGTCAAGGAATAAGAAGGATGTGGGAGTGAAAATATTTATGCATTGTGAATTTATTGGTAAAACTGAAACACACATATAAAAAAACTAAATAAAACTGGACAATATTTGAAAAAAACTGGAACATTTTATGGTTTAACTGACTGGATCGATAAAAAAAACTGGAAGAATCCAGTATAAACTGGAACATTGGCAACGCTGCATGTATGCACGCACCGAATCTAGCTCACCGCTACAGGTGAGCTAGATTTTTTTTGTATCGTACACGAAAATTACTCACACGTATAAAATAGCGTGCAGTGTGTATGCGCTATTTTGCACGCTATTTACTAATCCTAATGCGAGGATCTTCATAGCATGCTTGATAACTGTCTAAGTTCGTTGGTTTGAGTTCACGATGGATAGTCAATAAATCGTCCATTAATGGGGTAACTACTTTTTTGCATCAGAAATCAAGTTTTCGTTCCTCTTTATATGGACGTAAAAATAAGATTGCGTACGCGGGTAATAATTTCGTTCCTAGGGGGGTAGAAATGTGGATTGAAGTCAGTTGAATGAAGAGGCAGGTTTGTATTCATTAGTCGCGTCAGTTAGAATAACCACTGACTGGACTTGTTCATCAGTCATCCTCGCTAGTCAACGCTAGTCAATTCAGTCTTAGTCTAGTTCAGTTCTAGCCGAAGCAAGCTACTGAGAGTAGAGTCGGTCTTCATTTTTCACTTTCGAAGATTTCGGGCCCTGCTCTCGAGTCTCTTCAAACCGCACCGATGACTACACCAAGCTTAGGGTTTATTATGTTTGCTGTTTAATAAGGCCATTGGTGTTGTACGAAAAGTTGGAATCAAAACGAGGAGCATAATTCTTTTAAGGGCCGTTCAGCTGCTTAGCTTCGCCAACGACATCGACATTATTCTTGGAACAGTGGCGAAAACGTACACCAGTGAATGATGGTTATACAAGACAATGTAATTTTGATTTTTTCTAAATTGAACATACCAAGAACGTCCTCATCCGAGTCGCCCGTGCATCCTAACAAGCGGGCTAGCTTCCTTGCCTTCCCTTCTGGATCGACCTGAAATGCGGACTCTGTGCAAGCGTCACCACTTTGACATATCACTCTATGGAAATACTTTCTGGAATGAAACATTCACATTAGACCTACTCCAAATAATGAAAATTTATCGGAGGAACCTTGAGTTTGGTGATAGATAATGTAGATACGTAGACAAACTGCCAGCACTTTCACCGAAAAGCGTAACATTGTCAGCGTCACCACCAAAATGTCCGATATTTTCATGAACCCATTGGAGAACCAGACGCTATTAAATATCCGATTGTTAGCATCCTTGGGGTTGAATTCGATTGAACTTACTTGATCTTTGAGTCCAGCATTTCCACTGATACCAGCATTTGGTAAACAGAGAAAACCCAATGGTCCCAATCGATAAATAAATGTCACCACAACTACTTCCCGTTGTATCAAGTATACGGGGTCATATACAAGAGAACTCGCTGTGCCGTATCGGTAGCCACCGCCATGAACATAAACCATTACAGGATATTTGTTTGAATCCTTCTTCGGTAACGCTGGTGTGTACACGTTAAGATATAGCTCATTTTCAGAGCCAATGATAGGCCAATCGAACAAAATGTATTTTTGAATAAAATCACCTTTATCAGTACTGCAGTTTAATAATGGTTCGTAAAATCGCTCCAATCGAACCGGTGCTCGGAAACGAAGATTGCCAACAGGTGAACTCGCATAGGGAATGCCTTTGAAGAAATGATACCGGGATCCATTGGGAAGTTTTGCTGTAACACCCTGAACTCTGCCTTGTTGTACTTCTATTATCGGGCGCTCGAAACCTGGCCAAAAACGTACGAACACATTCCAAATTGCATGTTCAACGTATGCAATGCCGAGCGTGAGTAGAGCACTCACGTAGTCGATACTGATCCACATTTCTCTTCTAAAACGTAAACTTGCCGGGTTCTACAAATAGACTGAATTTCTGGTGCTTGCACTTGACACGGTTGGCTGTGAAGTTCTGTCAGTATAAGAAACTGTTACCGTAACCATTCTACCGCAAATTTACCAATAACAATCAGTTTTATAACATAATTTATTTGTGATTAAATGCGGTATGTAATCATCTTCATTCCATCACAAAAAATCAATATTCTACTATAGAGTAATACGCCTTGTGCTTATCATCTTAACCTCTGATCCTTACAGAGGTGTTTAATTTCAACGGCTATGGAAAGGTATATCCATCTTGAGCCGCAGAATTCATTTTTTAATATGAAAGTTTAATAATGATTTAACCGCTTCTTTGACTTATGGACTGGGATTACGTTCAGTGTATATTCAACTCAACAGTGATTTTCGCAATCATACATTCTAATTAGGCCGTATCAATCTAAGTTTTTGATTCCGGTAGGGCACAGGTGAAGATATTGTACGATTACACATCTAGACCTAATTAATGTCGATTGTTATACGCAGACTAGCACTCCGACGAAAGGAAGTTGCACGTAAACAATACTCCGAGAAAATGGTTTTACGACGCTTTTCCGGGATAACGGTGTAAGATAGATGTTAATCGTTCGGGATTCTGATATCCATCATCATCTAAATACTTGCAGGACGTTGGAAGAATAAATGTAAGACGGGTGTCACCCGAAGAGGAGCACATTATTGTTGACAAATCGTGGTTTTTCAGTTTCCCGACATTCTCTGCTGTTCTAAATGATTGAATATCTTTCATCAAAAGTTGTACACAATTCCGGGAGGTAAATGGTTTTATACTACACGATCTCTGATTTTCGTCCAAACTCCAGAATCCGCAGGAAGTAGCTGTGCGAGAGACCAAGATCTTCACAGATGGTTTCAGATGATACATGACTGAGTAATTGCGAACCTGATTCGTTCAATTTTAGAGGACTCTGCAAGTGCGTTTGAAGGAAACGAAACTTGATTTAATTTCACCCCAAAACAAAGAAGGCCATTACCCTCGCTAAATCTTCGGGACGCGGATGCTTAATATCTCAATGAGGTAAATGATGTTGGTTTGGCCAATTTTGGTAGTTTTCACGCAAATTACATGTAATCAATATGAGATTGGGTTTGTTGAAAAGCCTTAAGTTGCTAATAATACGTTCAATTTTTTGTTTTTCAAAGAGAAATTATGATCATGGTTTGTCCACCTCTAATCATGGTTTGTCCGAAAAATGATCATGGTTTGCCCGGTTTTAGAAAACACAATTTTGACCGCCTCATTGCATGAGTGTACTGTAATAATATTGATCCACTAGCTGACCCGGCAAACTTCGTCCCGCCCAAAATTTGTTTTTTGTTATCAATACCTTCATACATTCACGTTTTTTACTAAGCGCAAGTTCATGGGCCCAATCACAGAACTGTTCGTTGATTGATCTTCTGATCGACTCCGTTGAATTTACCTTTTACTATAAAATTCCTAGTACTTCTACCAAAACTCATCATTATAATGTCAGATTATTTTCAGACCCAATTCTTGTTCAAGATTTTTCAACCACTTTCAAATAACATGTTTCTCCGTTACATGGAATAAACGTTTGATACCGAAAATATGATAGAATAAAGACAGCCCTAAATCGGATAATTCCTTCCTCGAATTTTGCTCTTATCAACACATTCGGCAATACATTTTTATTGGTATAGATAGAAGAAGATAAGGATATTTCGTCAGCGCAAACATCAAATGGCCTAACAACGCTTGTCACTGTGTAATTGTAGACCATATGAAAATTTAATTTTCCGAATTTTCCTTTTCCTTTTTTCCTTCAGAGTTTTCCGAAAATTTTCGCATGCCAAATTTGACTCCATTTGCTTGAATAGTTTTCGAGTTATACAGAAATTTGTGTTTCATCTGTATGACAGCCCACCCTTAAAGAGGAGGAGTGTCTAACCACCATAGAAACATTTATTGCACCCTAAAACCTCCACATGCCAAATTTGGTTCCATTTGCTTGATTAGTTCTCAAGTTATGCTGAAATTTGTGTTTCATTTCTATTCCCCCCCCTTCAGAGAGAAGGGAGGAGTGTCTATACACCATAGAAACATTTCGTGTCCCCTAACACCTTCGCATGTCAAATTTGGTTCCATTTGCTCGATTAGTTTTCGAGTTATACAGAAATTAGTCTTTCATTTGTATGGCAGTTCCCACTTAGAGAGGGAGGTGGAGTGTCCAACCACCGTAAAAACATTTATTGCACCCTAAAACCTCCACATGCCAAATTTGGTTTCATTTGCTTGATTAATTCTCGAGTATGCAAAAATTTGTGTTTGATTTGTATGGCAGCCCACTATTAGAGAGGGGGAGGAGTGTCTAACCACCATAGAAACATTTATTGCACCCTAAAACCTCCACATGCCAAATTTGGTTTCATTTGCTTAATTAATTCTCGAGTAATGCAGAAATTTGTGTTTCATTTGTATAGCAGCCTCCCCTCCCTAAGAGAGGGGGGAGGAATATCTGAACACCATAGAATCATTTATTGCATCCTAACTTCCACATGCCAAATTTCGTTTCATTTGCTTGATTAATTCTCGAGTAATGTAGAAATTTGTGTTTCGTTTGTATGGCAGCACCCCCTCAGAAGAGGGGGGGTGGAGGGGTCTCGTACTATCATGAAAACCTTCCCTGGCAGACAGACAGACAGAAATCGATTTATATATATATAGATTCATAATTTAGGCTTACTTCAGTATATTGCCTTTTTTTTTGCATTTTGAAGGTGAACAGCACTCAACACAGAGTTTCTGTTACGAACCAAAGATTACGGGCGGAAATCAATGGCCACTTGGCATACTACAGCTAGGACCTGTCATTTTTTTTCGGAACTCTCAGCTATTTCGTTTGCGGAGCGGTCGGAGAGCGGAACGATTTTTTTAAGTGCGAAAAGTGCAAAAGTACCTACTTCAGTGAGATATTATTTCGAAAATAAACAGTTGTGTTCTCATGTTATTGCATTTTCATTAGTTTTTACGGTTAGTGCAGTTATAAAATTAGTAAATTTTAACTCTTTCCAACCCAGCCCAACACAATTACCCATTAAGCGTTTCAATTGAACAGATCGCCTGTTCAACAGGCAGCATATCCGGGATTCAGGATCACCCAATTATCCTGAATAACTTGCCGAGGATTTTTTTATCCGAAAATGTTGGAAACATCATAAGGTTTTAAATATCGATAAAAACTAATTTTTTGGAGAAATCTTCGCCTTTCAAAGACGAATGTGAGTTATTATGAAGTACTATGATATGTAATGTGAATTGTGTTAATTTATTTCAAGAAATATAGTCATGAATAGAGCAGTAGCGATGAATGAGAAATTATTAATTTCTGAAACTAAATATTGGGCCCTATCATGCAATTCTAGTTGAACAGAATTATGCTTTCTAGCTCTATGTTGCTTTCATATGTTATATTCGAGCTGTTTGGATTTTTTGTTGCATTCTTGATGTTTTGCTTAGGGAAACGTTTCGGCATCGTTTCAAATCCTTTTCGCCGACGTTCAAGAAAGAATTCAATTCGATAAGATTCTATCGATCTACAAAATACGAAAATTTGCTCGGTGCTATGGTTATAGGGATCGATTCGACCGTTCGATTCAATTTGAGTAATAGGGACCAATATTTCCGATAGTTAGTAACTATCCATCTAGTTAATTCAGGAATATAATAATCATCTTGGGTTTATTTTTATGCAAAATAAATGCTTTGTATGTTCATAAATGACAATTTGCTTTAAAAAAATCAACGATATTGATTGATGAGACTTTACAGAAAATAAAGTATTACTTATCAATTATTTAGTAATCGCTAATTATTTTTATTTTATTTTGTAGAATTTATCATTGAATATTAGTTAAACCTCCTTAACTTGAGCACACGGTATCACAGACCGAGAATCAATTATTTTGTTCTGATGAGGCTGAATTAAATGACTATTGAAACTGAATGAAGTTAAAGAAAAAATATTTTCATGAGTTTTCTTTTATTTAATTAGGGGTAGTGGGGGCAAATTGGTCACCTGCTTGTTTGGTAGTATAATTATTGACTATAGATGTCGTATTGATAGTCACCTTATGTTTGAAAAATTTAATGATTTTTGAGTCACTCTGTACTTCAGTAGAGCTGTCGCATGTCAAAATACAAATAAAAACAGAAATAACCCTCTCGATAGCCATTCGGCCGTAGTTCTGTGCACATGGTATCTAAGGAATTTCTCGTGAAATTTTGTTTATTCAATCTGATATATTGGACAAATCATCAGTTTGGACGACTGTTAACATATTCTAGTAGAGATGTACAGATATTTTGTTTAATCTCAGCGATTAATTAGCATAGAAATTATTTTGATGTTTGGGGGCAAAATGGTCATAGCTGAATAACAACTTACAATGTTCTGTTTACTAAAGGTGATATACCTCATCACATTCTGCTTTTGAAGAAGATCCTTTTGTGGCTTTGACCCTGGATGAATATGCCCCTCCAGCTAAACCAAAACTCATTATGCGGAACGTTATGTGTTTCTTATTACGTTTTTGTATGCAAGAGAAAATTTAAATTGAGACTTTAGGTGAATAGGCCAAGCTTATTTCATACATGTTGCTACTATATCAAATATGATTTGCACAAATTTGGACGAAAAAACGCATAAATCTATCCCATTTAGCTTGATATATGCGGGTGACCACTTTGCCCCCATTAGGTGACCACTTTACCTCCAAGCAAAAATAATGTTCGATTTTTCACCTTTTTTTTCTAATGATGAAAAGTGTACTATTTAGATTTTTTATAGTAAAAGCCGTTTGCTATCTTGAAGAACAATAAGTTGAACTATAATATTCTTCGAGAAACGGGAATCGGAGCGGTATGTAGGCGCTGGAAATGAGCTTATTCCTTAGGGTGACCACTTTGCCCCCCACTTCCCCTATATCTTTTTTTGCATTGAATAAATACAAATATCGCCTAAAAATATACAATAGCAGAATTACAGAAAAATGTTATGATTTGTAATTCTTTTCCAGCTCAATGAAGTGGCATGGTTTAACTATTTTATTCGAAAGATAAAATGTCTAAGAGTTATATGCTTGCTACTTATTGACTATAATCAAAGAAGGAAGGAAGGTAGGAAATACCTTTGCTTTCAGACAGTCAAAAAAAAGTCGAATTTTATGTACTTTCCTGTATCAATTATAATTTAATACTCATCCACTCACACACTTACAAGAAAAACGTTCATAAAATTTTCAAAATATTCATTAATTCATTGTGAATTGATTCAGATGCAACATCAAACGTACGATTACTAAGCCAACGGTAGTGTTACGTCCACCTTGCGGTTATATCATAGGTATAACCCACCTCTTGTATTTTATCAGAGAAATATAGACCCTAATCTGGTTGCATTGGTTGACAAGGTTGGAATGCACTCTTTAAACACCTGTAAAATGAGAATTATAGTAAATATTAGTATTCTGGGGATAGTGATGAAGTCGGCCTCAATCGGCCAAAATCAACAGTTTCCTTTTTGAATATCCAGAGTATATGAGCAGAAATTATTAAAAATGGATGAGCTATTTACGTCAAATAATGAGCATTGAATTGAAAACGTTGGAGGTGGCTTATGATTATATTAAAAAAATGTTACAATTTCAAAATTATTGAATCTTCATTATTGTACAAGACAATCACCAAATTCGTTGAAATTATTGTAAATTCTGAAAAGGAAAAGAAGAATTCTCCTGGACTATTGTGCAATGGAGATATTTTACACTATTTCTTTTATAAAGGCGAAAATGCACACCAGGATGCTGAAATTGTGAATGGTGTTTATGGTGCCGATACTGTAACAGTGAAATACGTTCCATTTTTATATTCTCATTTTTTCATTTTTTTTGAGTTTTTAAATTTTTTTTTGAGTGCAAAACACTAAATTCAGATCTCTACTGTCAAGAAATGGACCGTCTGAAGCTAGCGATTGAAAAAAAACGTCCAGAATTGGCCAACAGAATAGTTGTTGTAGTTCCTTAGGACAACGCAAGGCCACACAACTCCGGGAGCTTGATTGGGATGTTTTAATGCATCCACCATATAGTCCAGCACCAAGCACTTACCAACTTTTTTTCGCACTGCAAAATTTCCTGAGTGATAAGAACTTGGGATCAAGAAATGATTGTGAAAATCTATTGCCAAAGTTTTTCGTCAATATGGACCAATACTTCTACGAGAGAAGCATTATGATGCTTCCTTTGCTACCTTTAGCTACCTTTAGAATAACAACCACTTTTAAAACAAAATGGTGCAAATTCGACCCAAATCGGGCAATTCGAAGCATAGTAAAAATAGTTTTGAATTTTACGCAAAGTGAATGGATTACTACAATACATCATTTTGTTTCGAATGCTGTGAATTATACCAAATCTATCGTGGAGGCAACATCTAAAGGGTGGAACGATCAAAATTTGGTCGAATAAAAATATGTTTGTAGTTTAGTTAAGTTTCCTGTTTTATTTCAAAAAATCATCTTGTTATTATTTGTTAACGTTTCTGCAGCCATTCCCTGGCGTATATATCGCTTTTCCAGCCGCTGATGCATTTGGCCAACCAAATCAGGAATTTATTTGGAGAACTTCGATAGTTACATGGTCTTGAAGATGTATGCCACTGCCACTTCCCGTGCCCTGTGAACACCTGTCCGCTTGATGCTGCTTGATGCTCGATTATCCAGCTTCCGGGATCAATATTTAGTCGCCGTGTTCTGTCCGATGTCGCGATTCGGAGTTTTCATCTGCGTTTTCACCTGAGTTTCCAGCCTTGCGCGTTTCATGTCTCGCTGCACTGTTGTATGCGAAAGTCCCATCATGTTTTCAACGTCTCGGATTAAGAGATTAGATTTTCAAGCCACTTTTATTCGTACTATCTCAATAGATAAGCAACTGGGAAATGTCAAGTATTAGTATGTATATATCAAGTATTAGTATAAGTATAAGTATTATCAAGTATTTATTAAGTAACGATTTCAGCGTCTCTAGTTGTCGAAATTGGAACCTTTAGATTTTTAGTGAACAGATCTTAGACCACGATGTCTTTCTAGCATGCAAGAAGAAGCATCATTATGTGAGCTCACTTGAAAAACGGCGAAATTGCTAAATATGCCCCTTAGAGAATGTATTGAATAATAATAAAGCGAAAGTTAAAGATGAAGGTACTGTTTCGTCTCAAATTCCCAACACTTAATCTTTGTTGGCAATTAAACAGTGTCTCATTACTCAAAATGGTACTTTTTCACGAAATTAAAGTGGTTTTTAAAAACAATAGAACATTTTATTTCATTTTTCCACCATAAAATTGATCTACAAATACATATTCATGGTGAAAACTAAAAATATGTTTCATTATATTTGTCTCAAATTACGAACAGCAAAAATGCATTTGTTTTCAAAAAAAAAAACCTTTGAGCTACTAGACTACTATATCAAATTAAAGCCAAATAGCTATTCTTCTTTGGAAAAATGCTATACTCCCAAAAATTTGGATTTTGTTCTTCGAAACTTGATTCAAATTCCGAATTTTCTAACGCAAACGTTTTATCGCGGGTTTTGACAGTTTTGCAAATGCTTAGTATTATTTATTTATTTTTTATTTATTTGCACAAGGTAAGTATCAACAGATTACATTCAAACCAACAGATACAACTTACTTAAACTATCTTATACATAACACTAACATTATTACATTATTACAAACAAGTTATACATTCAATAGTCATGGTGATAAAATATTGTAAAACATAAACTTAAGGCTAGCACGAGAATGATTAAAGTCAAATATATGATAACATTTGTTGAATATTTTACACATGCTGGTCAGAGGTTCATTTGCACCATAGTTTGTACGAGATGCCGGAATATTCAGAAACGGGTGGGAACGTAAATTTATTCGTCTTATGTGTATATTTAACTGTTGGAGAAGTGCAACGCAGTCTATATCTGACCGTAATAGATCAGCAATAAACATTGCCTTAGACAGGTCTCGACGCACATTTAGAAGTTGCAGGCTCAACAAATTACATCGACTTTCGTAACTTGGCAGGTTAACGGGATCCCTCCAGGGTAGTTTTCGAAGAGCAAAGCGTACAAATCTTCTCTGTATGGACTCAATACGATTGACTGCATTATTGTAGAACGGCGCCCAGATTACTGAACAGTATTCTAAAGTTGAGCGGACTATTGAACAGTACAAGGTTTTCAAACATGCAATGTCTCTGAAATCCTTTGCATAGCGAAAGATAAATCCAAGCAGAGAAGATGCTTTGCTGGCGACATATGACACATGCTGTTTAAAGGTGAGATGAGAGTCAAGCATTACTCCCAAATCCTTCACAATAGACTCTCGGTTTAGTGACTGCCCACGAAGAGAGTATGTGAAGCAGATGGGTGATTTCTTCCTACAGAAACTGATGACAGAGCATTTCGAAGCATTCAGTATCATCATATTGTTTTGACACCACTCAGCAAATATGTCCAACTGTTGTTGAAGGAAAACTGCGTCAGTACGATCGTTTATGACAAAGTACAGCTTGAAATCATCCGCATAAGACAGCTTCTGGCATTTGATTGAGAAGTGAATGTCATTCAAATACAGCAGAAATACGAATGGACCGAGATGGCTGCCTTGTGGTACACCAGATGACACAGGAAAAGATTGAGAAACATGATCACCTATTTTGACGGACATTTGACGACCCGTGAGATAAGATCGAAGCCAGTTGAGGAGTGCACCATGGAAGCCAAGCCGCTCTAGTTTGGCAACAGCAATCTTATGGTTGATTTTGTCAAACGCAGCCGAGAAGTCAGTATAGACAGCATCAACCTGTTTCCCGTTATCAAGCTCGCGGATTATAAATGATGTGTATTGCACTAGATTTGTTGATGTTGATCTTTTCTTCATGAATCCATGTTGTTCAGCAGCTATATAACTGGAACAACTGTGTTTAACGTAGTCTAGGACGATTAACTCGAAAAGTTTGGACACAGCACACAATGCGGCAATGCCTCGATAGTTCGTAACAGAATGCTTGTCGCCTTTCTTAAAAACAGGAAAAATGAAAGAATCCTTCCAACCGTTAGGGAAAATTCCAGATTTTAATGAGAGGTTGAATATGGCTGCAAGTGGTGTACTCAGGACGTCTATACAGTATTTAATCACCAAGGCGGGGATTCCATCAGGACCAATGCAGGTGGAGTTTTTCAAACGAAGACCAGCTTTACGGACGTCATCTATCGATAAATGTGGAAGGGGTTCAATGGCTAAGTGCATGGGAACTTCTCTTGCAGCATTTGAAACGAGTTCATCAGAAACCACTTCGCTAACGAAAACACTGCGAAAATGTGCCATGAACAAATCGGCGATTCCATCAACGGTAGACATTTCCCGATCTCCATTGGACATCGTGGAAGGAAGGCCGGATTCCTTACGTTGATCTTTCACGTGATTCCAGAAACTTTTGGGATTAGATCTAAGCTTATGTTGAAGACGATACTGATGATTGCGATAGAGATGTTTGTTGAGCGCCTTATACTGTTTGTTGATTCGTATGTATTTCTTTCTCGATTCTTCTGTTCGCAGTTTGCAAAACTTCTTCAGAGCAGCCTGCTTAGAGGTTTTTAGGCGCTTCAAACGATGACTGGACCATGGAGGGTGAATTAGTGAGAGCGAAATTTTCTTTGGTACGAACTGGTCGATTGCGTAACCAACTATACTTGTAAATATATTCGATGCAGCATTCACGTCACAACCTCGCATTTCTTCATCCCATTTAATGTTGTCGAGAAAAGCGATCATTCTAACGAAGTCAGCTTTCCAAAAGTCGTATGAGATGCTTCCTGTGGCGTTTCGGTAAGGAAAAGCCTGGCACAATTTTAGCGATACTTGTAGAGGTGGGTGGTGGATGCAATGTTTCACTAGTGGCTCAGGTGCCTCAAAAATTGAGCAGTTGGAAATTAGCTCCTGACTGAGAAAACATAGATCGAGCAGTCTATGATTCGCATTGGATACACTATTCAGTTGACGGAGACCTGCAGTACTATAACTATCCAGAAGGGCAGCCGCTAAGGGTCCAATGTTTGAGCAACTGGATTGAGTATAGAGGTATCCGGCATCGTTTACACACCATTTGAGTGAAGATAGATTGAAATCACCAATAACAAGAATGTCGTCGTTTGTACTCATCTTCGATACAATCCAGAAGAGAGAATTTATGTGTTGATTTATCAATTCAGAATCTCTTACTCGGTCGGGAGGCAGATATACTACACAGATGAATACAGATTTTGATTGTAGAGTGAAGGACATCCACAGTTGTTCAACACCAGTGCAATTCGGTGGATGGAGCTGTCGAGATTGAAAAGTTGACCGAATGGCAAGTAAAACTCCACCACCATTACTTTTGGGGCTCGTGTCTCGTGACCGATCAGTGCGATATACTGTGAACTCCGTGCTGAATATTTGCCTAGAGAGTGTGCTGCTTTTTAACCATGTCTCCGTGAATGCATAGATGTCGTAACAGGCGTCTGAACAAGCCAATCTGTATTGAGCCACTGACGTGTTGATGCCTCCAACATTCTGGTAATAGATGAGTACGTTATCTTCCAGTAGTGTGTTATAGTTACACGGGACACGGTCGCTGTAACGCGAAGATCCATTATGTGGAGAACAAGATGAAAACAATGGATACTTTCCTGATATTACAGGCTGGACGACTCTTCCACCAGACCCAAGCACAGGCCTGGGACGACTGTTGAACGCAGGCAGGAAATACTCGACTGTGCTGGGGGGCTCAGAGTCTCCCATAATACTGAACGGTTTGCGTCCCAGGTGATGAAGACTATCAGAGTTGGAGAAGCTGCGATGTGAAGGATTTTCAACGTATGAAATGTTCGTATTTAGAGTGTACTTGCCAGAGGGGGTAGCACGGAAGACCCCGTCTCCAGAACTGAACACAGAGCCAGGACGACTATATTATAAGTTATAGGCAGTATCGAAATTTGTAAATGATGTTAAAACGGAGCATATGCCACAAAGCATGTCTTGGTTTTTATTATTGGATTATTTATGACATTAAAGTTCAGTAAATTTACATTTAAAAATCGGAATTTGAGATAAAACGGTAAAAGTCATCGACAACTTCCGTAAGAGAAAAAATTGATGAAACCGGATTGCAATAACCGTGTTTGAATGTGTCGTGGGCAAGGTTATGAGTTGAGACGAGAACTGACATTTGGTTTCTTACTCTTCTTTTTGCTTTTCCTTCGACCAAGTACGAGCAAAAAGAATGTCGATTCATACGAGATGTCAGGTTTCCAAAAAAAACATATATTTTTTGTATCATATACTCTATGAATGCTTACATTTGGCTGATGTAGTACGAAATTGTCACATATTTTTCAACCAAATTTTTTTTTTCAAATATTGAGTACAATTATGAAGAATTGCACTTTCAAAAATTATTGTCAACCTTTCAGAATTGATCAATTAGCAGCTGGTCCGGGTTTGACAGTTATCTGGTCTGGAATACACCCCTCTGTTCACTGGTCTCGTCTCATGTTATGAGTGGTATGATTGAGAAAAAAATCTACGAAATAACGATGAATAGTTTGTTCTATTTTTGTTCTTGACAATATTACGTGTACCGGTATGTTTCTTCGGTTTTACAACAGATGGGATAACTTGATTATTATTCCAGCGAATCGAATTTCCAGACATTCGTTGGAAAGCTACTGTCATTGCGCGTCATTTTCAGTATATGTCAAAAAGTTGAAGTGTAAACAACATAGTTTTTTGCCACTTCGAATATGTCGAATTTCGTACCAACGAGAGTGTTTTTGCGGGGAGTGTTACTTCATTACTTCAATATGAAAAAAAAAAACTACGGGAAGTCATCGAATTTTGGTGGAAGTGTATGATGACCATGCTCCAACTGAGCGAACGTGTCAGACGTGGTTTGCTCGGTTTCAAAGTGGTAATTTTGACTTGGAAGACGAAGAACGTTCCGAACGTACGAACGACTGCTCCAACGGCCTAAAAGAAAAGTGCATCAGAATCGATGGCTGCGCATAATATTCACGGCCAGAAGATGATGCTGTCTATTTGGTGGATCTAGCTGGGTGTGGTGTACTATGAGCTGCTAAAACCGAGTGAAACCATTACGGGGGACCTCTACCAACGACAATTGATGCGTTTAAGCCGTGCACTGAAGGAAAAACGGCCACAAAGCGAGCAAAGACACGATAAAGTTATTTTGCAGCACGACAATGCTCGGCCGCATGTCGCGAAACCGGTCAAAACATATTTGGAAACGCTGAAATGGTATGTCCTATCCCACCCGCCGTATTCTCCAGAAATTGCTCCGTCCGATTACTACCTTTTTCGATCGACACAACATGGCCTGGTTGGCCAGCACTTCTTCATTGTTGATGAAGTCAAAAATTGGATCGATTCGTGGTTAGCCGACAAACCGGCCGATCATTTCCGCAAAGGTATCCGTGAGTTGCCAGAAAGATGGGAAAAAGTTCTGACTAGCTATGGGAAATATTTTGAATATTAAATTTGTAACCATTTTTGCAGAATAAGGCATTAATTATTGAAAAAAAAATCGAAGAAATTTACCGGTACTCCTATTACATGCTATCACATATATTTCAATCGATAAAAGTTTACGACTCAATGAATCATGAACGAAATAGAGACATTCGAATTTGAATCGACAAAAAAATGTTTAATTGGTTTGTTGTTCATTGTTTTATTCATCACATCAGCATAAATTATAACAAATTCGTGTGTTTCGTAATCACTTTTCTCCAGAATTCCATTCTGTCTTGATTTGGATTTTGCAGCATACGTGGCGATTGCGTGATTTCCAAGCATCTCAAGTTGAAATGTTCCGAACTGCGATCAAATGGCTGTATTGGTTCCCACGCGAAACCAAGCATAGATCCACCCGGAGTAGGATCACCGAATTTGGCAAAATTTGTGATGACTTTAACGAAAACATCCCGTACTTTGCACTCGTTGCTGTCTGTAGGCAATGTCGGTAGAAAAGATGGGCTAAAATGTTCAACTTGTAGTGTCAGTTGTTGAAAGCATTCGAAATAATAACATAACTAACCTAAACAGATAGAAAATATCATCACCGTGGCAAACTCCGTTAACCGACCCTATGTTGTAAAGTTTCTTCAGAAGGTCAAATCGACCATTGAACGAAAAATTGTAGTTGTAATGCTTCACATTCGGCTGAAATTTGGCTATCCATTCCGCGCTCAAATTGCTGCTGACAACGAATGTGACATCCGACATCAAATCGCATGTTTGATTAATAGCTTCCCAGCTGATGTTATTCCCACCAAGGTAGAAGTTTTTAACCTCTTGTCCAATGCCGATTTTCTGTTCTAGGTTTTTCGTTTGGCCTATGAATCGCGGTAGAAGCCACTCAGGATGTCTGTTGTAGTCCTCTAAGCGATATTTGCTCAACGTTAATGCAAGCATCCCTTCTCCGCTTGTGCATCCGGACATTATCGGCATATCAAGTGTGTCAAAGGACTTCATAATTTCTTCGGGTGTTCGAGTAATAATGCTGTCTTCAGTGGATTGCTGCTCGATCACGGGTTTGAAAAGAAATCGATGGAAACAACCTTCCTCATCTGGACCTATGACATCGTCTTGGTATTTTACCAAAGCACTGGCTGGGGCTTTCATCAAAGTATCTGGAAATAGATCATATAATTAGTAGGGGGAAGGTTGGTATAGACGGACACCGTGAATTTCACAAAAAATATATAACTATCTTATCACAAATTGATAGTCTAGGTCTCTTTTTATAATAAAATTTGTCTTAGAGGTAACAATTTTGAAACATGAATGTATCCGGCATCATTGAGAAAATAAGATTGAGTCGGGATAGACGGACACTTGGCGGGAAAGAAAGACACTAACTGAATATTCAAGTTTTTGTGCTCGATAAGATTTGGAGGTCTTCAAATATGCCTTAAAAATGATCTAACAAAAATGCTAGACTAAAATTACCTAGAAGGGCTTGTAATTTTTCTCATTTTTTCATGTATGAAATATCTTCCGGCATTCGGATTACGTTTTAAAAACCGCTCTGCTGATTCGTTCATGATATGTGGTTGCACTTGCAAACGTAGTTAGTGAGCAGTTTTTTTTAAAAGAAGGAGGAGATAATCAAATTATTTTCAAAACAAAATGTTTGTCTTTTGTCGGTGGAGTGTCCGTCTTACCTGACTTGATTAGTATTTTATTTTTCGACAATATTTCTGGAGTAAAAACTACACCGCTGATTCGATAAACTTGAAGAGAAGTGATGGTAAAACTTTCACGTAACGAAAAATACCCCAAAAATTAAAAGAATTTAAAATAAGAATGTAATTTATCAATTATACATGGGTGTTCGTTTTTCCTATTTCCCTTATATAAAAAGGTGGGAAATAATGTGGTAAGGAAGATAAAAGAGAAAGTTTGCTAATTCGCAACGGCTATTCATTACATAAAATTCTTGTTTTGTTTTTTAGATATTTCGGAATAGTATAACTCTTCAATTGCGTTCTATACTGGTCGGTGCGGATCATGATTATTAGAATTGGGGAAAACAGAGGCCAAATCGGAAGTCCTTTTTTTCGACATTTGCAAAAATGGTGGTTCTAACGCTGAACGCTCAATCTTCAAATCTCGACGCCCAACGCTCCACAATTAATGGTTCCATTATCATTTGAAGATTTCGAACAAATTAAAATAATATAAAACATTAGGTTGGGAAAAAAGTAATCCATTATTTTGCGTGAAATTCAAAACTCTACTTAATATGGTTCAGATTGCCCGATTTTAGTCAAATAAATATGCACCTTTTTGTTGTGAAATTTGTTGCCATTCTAATGGTAACTTCATAATGCCTCTCTCGTAGAAGTCTTCGATTGCGAACACTCTGTAACTCACAACTAAATGGAACAAACAAAAAACAGCAAAAGATTTTTTTTAGCGCGAAGTGAAGTTTAGTATTTTTATCCTTTACAACGAGCCTTATCTTGAAACTGTATTGATATTACGCGAGCTATTGATCTCTAAAGCCAGCTACCGAGAAAATCATGGATTATTTTTTTCCCAACCTAATGTTAAAATTTTTGTTTGGCTACATTTTCTTGCACCTTTGGTCTATTTTAAATTAATTTAAATTTACTGTTTATTTTTTATGATAGAACTATATAAACCTAGAATTTCTTACATAGGAATTGAAATGATCTTGGAACATTGCTGATAAACCATGGAATTCACATCCATCACACTCCGCAACGCTATCTTATGTTATTCTCCCTATTAGAATTTTTCTGTATTTTCTTATATTCCTTACAGAATTTTACCATTTCGTCAGTGGTCGAGAATGATGTTGAAATTGAATGAACTGATATAGGGGAACTGGGGGGAATGTGGTCACCCTAAGGAACATGCCCATTTCCTGTGTCCCCACGCCACTAAAATTCTCGTTCTTCGAAGAATATTGTAGTTCAAGATAGTAAACGGCTTTTATTATGAAAATTGAAAATGGTACCAAAATCGTATCGTATGAAAAATCGAACATTTTTTTAGTGAGAAGGTAAAGTGGTCACCTGTGGGAGGCAAAGTGGCCACTCGCACATATCACGGTAGAAGAGATAGATTTATGTGTGTTTTCTTGACCAAATTTGTTTAAATCATTATTAAAATAGTAGGTACATGTATGAAATGAGCTAGGCCTATTCACCTAGAACCGCAATTGAAATTTTCTCATACGTACAAAAACGTATTAGGGAACACATAACGTTTTTCAAAATGAGGCTTAATTTTGGTTGGGGTGGCATATTTTTTCTGGGTCAAAACCACAAAAGGGACCCCTTTATATGTGTTCACCTCCCCTAGAATATGTGAACAGTCGTCTAAACTACTACAAAACTACGGCCGAATGGCTTTCGAGAGAGTGTTTTTTGTTTTTATTTACTTTTTGACATGTGACGGCTCCACTGTAGCACAGGGTGACTCAAAAGTCATGAAATTCTTCAAACATAAGATGACTATCAATACGGTGTCAGAAGTGATGGTTGCCAGACGATTTTCATAAATATTTTTACAATCGAACTCATCGAACGAAAATAAAAATTGAGTTGTTAAGTTACTATTTTCGTTTTGTTCGATAAAATAAATAACTTTATTCTTATTTTCATAATGCATATAATGAAAACCATTTTTGATGTTTTTTATATTTATTGCAATGAGTTCTAAAAAAACACGATATTAGGTTCAGGGCTTTCTATTTACCATGTTCACAGAAAAAAACGGATCTTCAATATCGTTGACCGTGGCTTATCATAAAGCATCCAGGAAACACATGAACATGAACACGAAAATTTCCGTTGATTGAGTGAATAAAAAATAATATAAGACACATGAGAAAAAGTAACCAAATGCCACTGAGAAAAACGTTTCATTTGCTGTAATTTCATTTAATATGTTCGGTTGGTTGAATTTTTTGAGAGAAATATCGCATACATACAATTTATTACAAAATTAAATATCTCACAATTCAACTGTCTACAAAATGAAGACATGTTATCATGTCTTGTGCTGGGTTGTTTACATGTAGAATGGAGTGGAATGAAACGTCCAAAAACGCGCGATCAGTATGTCACAGCACTCACTGTGTCCTCAGCCTTACTCTTCAACTCTAAGGTTTCTGAAGACTATTTCACGTCCCTAACATATGTGTTCGTATCATATAATCTATGAATAATTACATTTGGATGATAGAAAAAATAAAAGCAAAATTGTTGCGTATTACACTTTTTTTTATGCTCTATCATGAAAATTAGTGTAAGAGTACATACCATGAGTACATTATGTCGAAGTGTATTTTCAAATATTATTAGCAACCCTTGCAACCCCTAGAACTGAGCAGCTGGTTCGAAAACAGGTCCAAAATCGACCCCCTATTGTCTGTTCTCGTCTTAGAGCAAAACGAAAGTGAATGAATGAACTTTCAGTGGCTTGTTGTGATTGTGAGGCTTGGCGTTGATTCATTTTTGTCTGAAATTCAGCTAAAAAAAATAATGTGAAATAATGTGATTAATTAGTGATCTGGGGAAGCCGGTTGGATGGAGCAAACAAAGCGCAAGTAGCGTCGCTACCTGTTAATAATCAGCGTATTCACAGGAAGTGGCGCCCTATTTGGAACCACTCGATGAGCTGGAACACTGAGTACAGAACCTCTGAGTTAGCTGGTGACGGAGGATGCTTGTGCCGTCTACATGTTTATTTCCAGCCGTTGTTTGTTACGGATGTCGGCGAATTTCGCTCGGTTGATGCAGAAACATATAGGCAGAGTGTCATCTACGGGACCATTAGTCACAGTGAGATGTTCACATATGGAAATTATCTCTACCACAATTAAACCAAAGTTGGTTAAGACACTGTGTTATATCACGATGCCGAGGTCGATAACACCGTGATAATGATGACTCCGTGTTTCTACGAACGGATAAATTTAAATACCAACCCCGTTTCTCTTCGCCGCCGGAGGGTGTTTGATCCACCCCTGAGGTCCAAAAATTATACCTAGTACGAACCTACAACTAGATTCATGCGTGAGTTTAACATGCTCCAAGAAGTGATTTCTATAAATATGACACCAGAAGAAATTCGAAAAAGACTAAGATTATTTTTGAGAGGACAACTGAAGTAGATATGTGTTTTTTTTATGTTCCCGTGTTTAGTAAGCTGAGTTTTATTCCTTTATTACCATGTCTAGTGTTTAAGAAGTATAAGTATGAAAGATACAATGTAAATTTCTGTTAATAAATCTTAGGAGAAGTTCGCTGAAAAGAAGCAACGAGTTGATTTTCATTTCTCCTGGTGGAGAGTGTTTGTGTATGATTGAATCACATGTACGAATTGATGTCTTTGTACGTTATTAACCCTCCTGTACTCGCGTACAAAATCATAACACGTATACTCGCGCACGGTGTCACAGACCGAAAATTGAACTTCTCTGTAATGTTGACATTGTGTATTTTTCAGGCTTTATTGGCATTTTTTGAAGAGGGTATGATTGAATGAAAAAAACTCCAAAAAATATGTTTTCTTCGTCTTTATTATGTTTTAATAGTCATCTAATTCAGCCTCCTCAAAATAGAGTTATTTTTGATACTCTAAAACAAATAACGAAATTCGAATTTTTCACTGATATTAATTGAAAGTAAGCAACTGAATATAATTCATGGAAGTATGAAGAGCTATAAAATAACATAAAAATATATTAATCGATTGTGGTTTCATTGGAGTAAGAATCAGAACATATCATAACTACATGCTCGAAAGAAACATATTTTTTACATTTCATGCAGTTGTTTCGTGTTTTTCAGGTCTTTTATCGAAGAGAAGAATGTATAACGACCTTCTTGATAATTACCAGATGATAAAGGTTCTGGAATATAAAGTTTGCATATTTCTAATATTCTTTGTCACGTTTTTTGGTAAACTAAGAATTAATGCCTTTTTTTTAGATGGAGCATAAAAAGATGATATAAAAGGATTTCTAGGAACTTCCTTTTCTGTCTCTTCCTCTCTTGTCGATATTGTCCATTAAAAAAATATCCCCGAAACTGTAACTGTTAAAAATTACCATAAGCTACCAATTAGTTTATAGTTTACTGTTTACAATTCTTCAACAAGTGAAATTCTTTCACAAGTGTGTATATGTATGACCATTATATTTAGCGAATAACTATACGAAAGCCAAACATTTAGATTTTGCTTTTGAACGTATGAATCTAACGACGAATAGTTAATATATGGATCCGTTCAATCCAGTTACAAAAGGGACTGAAATCAAATACAAATAGTCCGGTAATAATCTTACGCATTATATTCAATAAATATTCCATGCCACTAACATTAATTTATACATTTCATTCAACAATATTATAGAATACGAAAAACGGCACTTGTCCAAAAAAGTTACTCATATACTCGCGTCGGTGTGTCAGACCGAAAGTGTTAAAAAAGTGGCACACGTCCTCTTTGTACCAACACATGCGATACGCTAAACGACGACGAACGATGAATAGCGGAGTATAGGAGTGTTAAAGGTAGGTAATGGAACGGTGGAACAAATATATAATTGCCTTTGTGTCTAGAAGAAGAGCGTTTGCGATGTGGAGGAGTTTAGTTCGTGCATTGGCAACAAAAAAAAAACGAATTTCGACATATGCGAGCCTGGGAGTTGTCATGGCGAGGACAAGAGTAAATCGTGATTCACTTTTCAGCTATATATACAGAACCATACAAACCGTCGGACTTTTTCAGGGTCCGTAAAACTTTCTATAAAAAAATTTAAGAGATTTATTTCAAAAAAGTTTATGCATTCTAGAATAATATCCGAAAAGTTGAACAAGTGAATTAAATAAAATCATTCCGTAGTCCAACGTCAACTCAGCAATGCTATTGTGTCCTGCACACCATCCCCTATAATTGATATATTGAGAATTTCAACTACAAAAATAACTCCGCCTGCGAATAATAAATCTCTATAGTAACATGTGTTCAGTCCAAGAAGCGTACTGAAGAGGGAAACAAATCAGATAGTAAGTCCCTCCCCCTTTTTCTCTTCGTTATGCAATAGTCGTGCATAAAAGCAGCCGCCAGTCCGCGTGGAAAGGAGGGAAAAACTCACTCTTTGTGTGGACACCGACTGGATAACATCGTTGCTGGACGAGCTGGACGACGAGGGATCGAGTGCCTTTCTCAAGGCAATGAGGGTGGAGGTGTAGTGCAGGAGTAGAGTAAAGTTTTTTCAAGGGCCTTTCTCAAGGCTAGAGACGAATGAACTGAAATAGTTTAAAGTCATAATACAAAACCTGACTCCTGACCGCGGAAAAAACAGTTTCCATCCAGCTAGCAACAAGCGCAAGAGTACAAAAGTGCAAAAGTGCAGACCAAGCAACAACAACAGTAGCAATATCAGCAAGAGTCGCTGCATGATAACGAGTAGCAAAAATCCATCTGCATCGCAAGAGTAGCAACAGCAGCATCAGCATAACCTCAGTAGCAGCAATGACGCAGTGGAATCGCATCAATTAAATAATGTGAATTCGATTAGTCATGAATGAAGTGTAAATAATTTGAACACCATGTTTTCATTCTGCACTGCTCAAACCCTTTTTCCAAAGCACATCCAAAAGAGTTTATGTGCTCTTTTCAGAGCAAGGAAGAATAAGGCGTGAGGAACACAAGGGTTCCTTCCACGCACCCGGTTGTCTCCATGAGTGGAGCAACCATCATATACAGTCCACCCATAGCTCCCAGCAGACGGAACAACATGTCAGAAAATGATCCTGAAACTATTGAGAACCAGAGCAGAGGGTCCATAGCCCCTAAGGAGGATGGTTGTAATAGCTGTTATTCATGGTCATTATGTAAAGAAAGAAAAGGATAAGCCCCTAAGCCGGGAATTTCCTCTGTGACCTTCTCAGGCTAAAAAATATATCGTCTATTCGAGGAATAATGAAAGAGTTTCTCAGCGACCTTCTCAGGTTGTAAAAAATTTTTGGAACATAATATGAGAGTGATGAAAAAATATATATATAGTACGAGAGTTTTCAATGAAGATTTCTTAGTGACCTTATCAGGTAAGAAAAAAACCTATGTACTAACATGTACAATGAGAGTGATTTGCTACTCCCAAGCGTTATTCGGTATGTGCTTAGTGCAATTTCGCTGGTTCAGATTTGAAATCACACTCTCTAGCGAACGAACAACATCCATTCTTATACTGATATTGTGCAATTCTATAGGCTGCAAGAGAAGTGAATATTGCTCGCTTCTGATCTGCTTGACGGTTGGATACGGAACGAGGCAGAATCAATGAGACCGTACATGGAAATGTCAGTTTATGTTCAGCACACTTTTACACTGACTAGAATCTGTTCAACCGATACCACACAGATATCACACATGCACAGCTCGATACAATAATGGAAAGAATGGAAGATATTTCAAGATAGCAGTGTTATTCTGTTCGGTGGAAGCAGAGCATAGAGTTCCACGCCGTTGCATTTGAAATTTTAATCTGCTTGTTATGTCCGAACTGCGGCAATGAGAGTGAGCATTATTTTATGTGTGAGAATTGAAGACTCTTTTCTCAATCATTTGAATTGCAGGTATCCTCCAAAAGACGGTGACGTGATACACGAATTACATGCAGCGTTAGTTCTACAGGCAATGAGATAGGAGAGGAAAAATATTGCGATTTAAGTACCGCCATTTCTCGATAGATTTGCATCAACCGATAGGAAATATTTCTACGCGTCTATAACAAGGGAGAAATTTGTATATCCTTCGAAACTAACTATTGAACACCTGGATAATGTCAAGCACGTGCGTTCTGATGTTTTGTTCCTCCCTAGCCAACCGGCTGTGTTTCCAAGAATTCCGAGATAACCACGAACCCAATAGAAGATGTATTTTTTAAAGAATTATTTCGAATGAATGATGAAAGTTTGATGCTTGGCTTAGCTTATGGTTTCAGAAATCGGATCGAATTATTGAATGGAATAAGTTCATAGTCCTACTATAACAATACGGTCGTGCCTTGAACGTTACCCTCCTATTTTTTGAACGCCATTGTTTGTTAATGGCACACTGTACAATATATATTACAATAACCGTTTGGCGTCAAAAACTTCTCAGTTTTTTGACGAAGGATTACGCCTTTCGGGAACATATTGGGGTATAAATTGAAAAGCACATCGAGCACATCGTGAAAATTGTCCAATTTCAAACGCTTATTGCTCAGTCATTTCATGATGGATTGATGAGATTTTTTCGTCAATCGATTTCGGAACTCCATAACAATTTTTTACATTGAATAAAATGATATATGTCATAAACTAACTATCGAACAATTGAGAAATCTCAACCCCTATCCTAACAGAAATACCCACTTCTTATTGGTCGAAATCGTCGACACATGTGGCGGTTCCCTAACAGAGACATCTAAACTAAGCTGCCTGGGGAGAAAAATGGCATTGCAAATACATGAAAGAAGGGGGAACTTTTGTTCCCACCGAAATATGTTCCCTAACAGAGACATCAAAATCAAGGTACCCGAGAGAAATCGACAATGCGAATACATGAAAGTAGGGGGAGCTTTTGTTCCTACCGAAATGTGTTCCCTAACAGAGACATCAAAACCAAGGTGCCCGAGGAAATCGGCATTGCAAATGTGTGCAAGTCGGGGGCATTTTCATATTGCGATTAATTCTAGCAAATAAAATTTAAATTTGAAACTTTAATGTTGGTTGCTTCGTGAAATGTTAAATTGAATGAATGTGTAAAATTGTATATAGTAGCAGTTGTGTTAAAAATAACTTGAAATTAGAAACGATTCATTTAAATTTTCATAAATAAAAACCAAGGTGTGCTCCCACTCGAGAACGAGTCGTTCGGTTTAGGCTGTCAGTTTTGTTGTGTTCATTTCCACCCATGCAATGTTCATACGGCGAGAAAAATTGGAAAAGTGATGAAATATTCGAAAAAGTGATTTCCCGTATGCTCTACATATAGTATTAGGTGTTGTTAGTCCAATTAAAATTCATATTGCGTTGAATAAAAGGTTGAATAAACACTCAGAAAGTAAAAATTATAAAGAAAATTACGTTTACCATATCTCATTCGACATCTTCTATCTGATATGCACCATCCAACGACTATTTACCATTCTTCTATCATCATCACTAGGTAAACACTAGTGAAGTGGACTAATAATACCCAACAACCAAACAAAACGGGTATTTTCAGGGCCACCAAATCTTTATTAACCTTCTACAGCCCAACCCGCCTTTAGTCGGGCATCACGAATTTTCTTTTCAAATTATTCAGTTATTTTTTTCAATGTTCACCCCCACTAGAACGTCTTTAGAATGTTTTCCTCTATCACACATACACATTGGTTTTATGCTGGCAGCTTTCTGCTACGAGTATTTTATGTTGCAAGTCGGAAATCTATATATATATATATATATATATATATATATATATATATATATATATATATATATATATATATATAAAAATGGAGTGATGTCTGTCTGTCTGACTCTTATAGACTCCAAAACTACTGAACCGCTCGACATGAAAATTGGTATGTAGGGGTTTTTGGGGCCGGAGAAGGTTTTCGTGACAGTTTGAGACCCCTCCCCCTCTCTAAGGGGGGGCTGCCATACAAATGAAACACAAATTTCTGCATTATTCGGAAATTAATCAAGCAAACCAAACCAAAGTTGGCATGTGAAGGTTTTAAGGTATAATACATGTTTCTATGATAGTTTGACACTCCTCCCCCCACTCAAAAGGGGGGGGGGGGATCTTCCATACAAATGAAACACAAAATTCTGCACTTCTCGAGAATTATTCAAGCAAATGAAACCAAATCAGACATATCGATGTTTAAGGGTGCAATAAAGGTTTCTATGGTGGTTGGGCACTTTGACCGGATGCAACGAAAACGTCTAAACAAACGGTTTAAATATCATAACTAAAGCATCCCATGAATCTAACCAGATGAAACAAACTCCGTAAACTCCATTTGAATTAGTACATTGTAAACTTGGAATACGTGGAACATTGTCTTCAAACGCACCCCTTTAACCCTCCTGTTCTCGCGTGCAAAATCATAACACGTATACTCGCGCACGGTGTCACAGACCGAAAATTGTACTTCTCCGTAATGTTGCCATTGTGTATTTTTCAGGCTTTATTGGCATTTTTTGAAGAGGGTATGATTGAATGAAAAAAAATCCAAAAAATATGTTTTCTTCGTCTTTATTATGTTTTAATAGTCATCTAATTCAGCCTCCTCAAAATAGAGTAATTTTTGATACTCCAACACAAATAACGAAATTCGAATTTTCCACTGTTATTAATTAAAAGTAAGCAACTGAATATAATTCATGGAAGTTTAAAGAGCTATAAAGTAACATAAAAACGTATTAATCGATTGTGGTTTCATTGAAGTAAGAATCAGAACATATCATAACTGCATGCTCGAAACAAACATATTTTTTACTTTTCATGCAGTTGTTGCGTGGTTTTTCGAGTCTTTTATCGAAAAAAAAAAGTTTAACGACCTTCTAGATAATTACCAGATGGTACAGGTTCTGGAATATAAGTTTGCATATTTTTAATATTCTTTGTCTCTGTTTTCTTGGTAAACTAAGAATTAATGCCTTTTTTTAGATGTTATGCCCCATCCATAGCCAAAGATGATATAAAAGGATTTCTAGGAACATCCTTTTCTTTTTCTTGTTTTCTTGTCGATATTGTCCATTATAAAAACAGATCCCCGAAACTGTAACTGTTAAAAATTACCATTAGCTACCGATTTGTTTATAGTTTACTGTTTACTATTCTTCCACAAGTGAAATTCGTTCACTAGTGTGTATATGTATGATATTTATATTTTGCGAATAACTATACCAATGTCAAACATTTATATTTTACATTTGAATGTATGAATCTAACGACGAATATATCGACGAATAGTTAATATATGGATCCGTTCAATCCAGTTACAAAAGGCACTGAAATCAAATAAGAATAGTCCGGTAATGATCTTATGCATTATATTCAATAAATATTCCACGCCACTAACATTAATTTATACATTTCATTCAACAATATTCTAGAATATGAAAAAAGGCACTTGTCCAAAAAGGTTACTCCTATACTCGCGTCGGTGTGTCAGACCGATAGTGTTAAAAAAGTGGTACACGTCCCCTTTGTACCAACACATGCGATACGCTAAACGATGACGAACGACGAATAACGAAGCTAGAGAGAATCGCAAAGTCGTAGTGTTGATATTTTCTGGGAAATGAACGAATTATTGATTTCTCGGTCTGACAGACCAATGCTGTTCATGAACGTATAGGAGTGTTAGACGACCTCAGCATCAATAACAATATATACAAAAGTTCGTTTCTCTTTTGTTCTCTTGATGATGTCATTAAAGTGTTGAGTTTCACCAAATCTGAGATGTGAAAAGGCCTTTCGGAGACCAAGTTTGACGAATTCATTCACATTGCATATTCTTTTCTAACAATTTAGGTCTTCATCATCATCCTGCGTCATGTATTTGGGATAATGTTTCATCGGATTTAGAAGATTGCCTAGCACTGGCCCTTCGTTCATCATTGTACTAGAATAACAACACTGACTTTTCGTTGTTTCTTGTTCATGAAGTTGTCTCATTCATGAACAAGTGACATTACAAGAAAAAAGTTATTTTGATATATATTTTAAAGTGAACATACCAAGAACGTCCTCATCCGAGTCGCCCGTGCATCCCAACAAGCGGGCTAGCTTCCTTGCCTTCCCTTCTGGATCGACCTGAAATGCGGACTCTGTGCAAGAGTCGCCACTTTGACATATCACTCTATGGAAGTACTTTCTGGAATCAAGCAGTCAAATTAGACCTACCCCTAATAAAGGAAACAAGTTATTTATCACCTTGAATTTGGTGATAAATAATGCAGATATGTGGACCAACTGCCAGCACTTTCGCCGAAAAGTGTAACGTTGTCAGTGTCTCCACCAAATTGCTCGATATTTTCATGAACCCATTGAAGAACTAAACGCTATGAAATATCCGATTGCTAACATTCTTGAGATTGAATTCGATTGTACTTACTTGATCTTTGAGTCCAGCATTCCCACTGATACCAGCATTTGGTAAACAGAGAAAACCCAGGGGCCCCAATCGATAAATGAATGTCACCACAACTACTCCCTGCTGTATCAAATATTCGGGGTCGTATATAAGAGAACTCACTGTTCCATATTTGTAGGCACCACCATGAATATAAACCATTACAGGATATTTGTTTGAATCCTTCTTCGGTAGCGCGGGGGTGTACACGTTAAGATATAGCTCTTTTTCGGAACCAATGATAGGCCAATCGAACACAACGTGATTTTGAATAAAATCGCCTTTATCAGTACTGCAGTTTAATAATGTTTTTGTAAATCGCTCCAATCGAACCGGTGCTCGAAAACGAAGATCACCCACAGGTGATCTCGCATAGGGAATGCCTTTGAAAAAATGATATCGGGATCCATTGGGAAGTTTTGCTGTAACACCCTGAACTCTGCCTTGTTGTACTTCTATTATCGGACGCTCGAAACCTGGCCAAAAACGTACGAACACATTCCAAATTGCATGTTTACCGAATGCAACTCCGAGCGTTAGTAACGCACTCAGATAGTCAATGCTAATCCACATTTCACTTTTGAAACGCAAACTTGCCGGGTGCTACAAATACACTGTGCATTTCTGGCGCTTGCACTTGACACTGTTGGCTATGAAGTTCTGTCAGGGTAAAAAAGAATACCGTGGCCATTCGAAAGAAAATATAGTTTATCAGCAATAATTCGTTTACTGATAACACAGAGCGTGTGCACGCTTCACTCAATCACAGTTGAATTCTTCCTGGGCGTCACTTGGGAACTTTACCATAAAGTAATAAGGCTTATGCTTATCATTTTGACCTCTGATCCTTGCATGAGGGATGTTTATTTTCATTTGTTCTGGAAAAGAATATCGGTTTCGAGCCAGGGAACTCGAGTATTAAATTTAGTTTGTTTTTATAAAAAACATGAAAATCGTGTACTGAGTAAAATACTAGAATAAAATGTCTGACCAGCCCTATGTTGATTCCAAGACTGTTTGAATTGATGTCCGCCTCGAATTCAGTGCAAGTAAAACCCAATCAATTTCGCAAACTACTTGCCGGCTGATTTCTGATTGATTTCGGGCCTTAATCGTTCAATCGCTCCGTTGACCTATGGTCTAGTCTAGAATGACGTTCAGTGTATGTTCAACACGAGAACATTGATTGCCCGGCTTTGGATATAGTTTCTGATTCTGGTACGGCGGACACAGGTGAACTAGGTGGCACTCGTGTGACGGAAATAAACCAAAACAGAACATTTCGAACCAAAAAGATGGGAGAATCTTACATTAGAAAGTAGTAGAATTAGAAGAGGTTCAAGTTACTTATGTTTATTGAGAACTGGATATTGTATATTATTTTTGACGAAACCATTTATAAGGCAGTGGCAAGTGTATTGCTTCCCACAAAAAACTAGTTTTTTTCGTTGCACTCGGAATACTGTTTTAATAATTTTCTTAACCGAATACTGCTGAGGGTATCTGACAATACTGTAGATAAAAGTGTATGATGATAACTTGGGAGTCATTTTATGTAAACAAACCACGATTTCAGAGTGCCAACGAAAAATTCTGTTTAAATTAGTTGTAAATCCAAGAAGTTCGTGAGTTTTTCACTAGAAATATTCTGTTTAGGACCTACTGTGTAATATCATTTAATAATGTTAAGAAATTTTAGAAATAACTGTTTAGTAGAATGGTTTGGTCGCCCTGAAATGGTTTTTTCTTATTGTAGAATCAATTGACGATAATTGTTTCATTCTTGTCCTCGCAGAACAATACATTAGCTGGTCGTATGCTGCAATTTGTTTCATATCAATGCATTGAAAATTTACCTCGAACGCTATTTCGGTGGCCTTTCTCACTTTTATTCTATGTTTTGTCAACAACAGATGAACGTAAATTCTTGTAAATTCTTGTTTCGACTTCCGGTTTACTGGTAATAGTATTGAATGATAAAAAGACGGGTGGGTAATGTCGGGGACATAACCGGAGAGACGTAGGACTACACCAAGGGGTGTCCATTATTCGAATATCATGGAGCACAGATCTCAGAATGATCAACTTTTCATGTAAAAAATTACAGAAAAAAATCAAAGGATAAAATGAAACCTCAGCACTCAGCAAACACTCAAACGTTTAGATTCAAATACGAAATAATCAAAATTTGTCATGCAAATGTTGCAGGGGTTATTGTTCAGCCGGCAACGAACACATACTTGATGGCAAGCATACCGTAATAGGAATTTACCGTCTGGTATCGTGATTTAATTGGGCTTTGCACTCCTCATGAATAACTGTGTTCTAAATATGTAATCCGCCATTTTGTGGTGGCGGCCATTTTGGATTTGCGTTTTTCATAAATAACTGTGTTCTACTAGTCAATCCATTTCATTTGATACCCATATTGATGGGGCTTTGAAAAGATTTGTAATCCGCCATTTTGTAGCGGTTGCCATCTTGGATTTTCAAGATCATGAAATATGCAGTTATATAATGACTGCAGAGATAAAGGTGTGTTCCAAATTTCAGATCAACCGGTCAACAGGAAAGGGGTCAAATTTCAATTAATGTGGTACAGCGCCATAGACAAACATGTTACATACAAACATACAAATATGTCACAGCTAAATAAAACCGTTTAAAAACTCAAATCGAGTGCGATTAGCCACTTATTCAACCGGCGCGACGCTTCCGCCGCTTTTAACACACTTCGATAGGCTCTCCTGCTCCACATCCCATTGAAACTCCTGTCTCTCACTCTTGCGGTATCGCACCGCATACATCCCCGGCAAATGCAGCAATCTCTTATGCTGAAAATCAATTTCAAGATAGCGTCTTTCCTGCTTGGCGTCCGATGATAGAATGTGGCCAAGCACCACCATCGCTCACTTTATATAGCCATATAGTTAACGTTGTAGCGACCGCCTATATTTGTTTATAATCTCTTTTTTGTTTCCCTCCTTCATCTTCTCCATACCTTTCACCCGTACCCGTGGTTGCTTGTAATGAATAGCTGTTTGCTGCGGGAGCGCAGACAAAATGTATGGGAAAGTAGAGAATTATTTCTTCCAATTTTTCATCAATTTGAACTTTATATGAGCTGAAAAACCGTAATGTGTAGCATATAAACAACTGCTGAGGATATTTCCTATCAATATTTGTATTTGGGAACAAAATCCATTCTTTAATTGAGGAGGTATTAGCGTTCAAAAACTGAACACTTTTTCACACCGAAATATTGAAATGGGCCCCTATATTGAAAAGTTAGACGTGGTCCTACGTCAAAAATATGGAAACCCCATACGATTTGGGTATTTCGTTGCAGGAGTCTTACCAGCGGAAGTAGAATATCGTATTCCGATGTCATATTAAAATCGAGGATGGTGACTTCCGATTCGTTAAAAACGAATCTAAAAGACCGAAAATGGCATGAAATTCCACAATACGATCGTGAATGGTAGCGTTGACATATATTCATGGGTACACGAAGAAGAATGAATAAAGAGAATAAAGTTTGATAGTGAGTAGATAAGATTCAAGCGAGAGGGAGATAATTTTTGGGTGGTAAGAACTTTGCCGTAGAGCGACGCGTGTGGAGTTAGACAAAGAAAGAACACATCCAAATGTAAACGCAAACGTCAACGGTTAATGATCAAAGCCAACGTCTAAGTCAAAGTCATCTTCAACACGCAAACATAAACGCCCTTGTACAGGTACGAGCACATGCACACAGATTCATACAAAGAGTTTATCAAACATTTCTGATAGAGAAATCAAATGCTTTCCCCCTGTAGTGAGCGCCACTCGATGAACCAGGATTGTGCTAGCCATTGATGGCAAGCGCCAGAGTGAACGTGTTAAACAATCACGATGTGAAAATTGGAGGCCGGTTTAGGACCACCCCGAATTTACCGAAATAACGGCATACCGTGTATTACAGGTAACAGGTAGATTCAATTTATATAGTTTATTTTGATGAACATACCATAAGCAACTACAACTGCCTTGTTCCGCAAAGTTGAACTATCTGAAAGAATATTGAACTTTTTTTTCGTCATTTTTCGTCAAAGAAATTTCCTTCGACTTGCACTGTGGTCACGCGTATTCAAGAGCTTGCCCCTCGGAATACATTCAAGGCGTGTTATTTGACTTAAGAAATCTCAACTAAGTATTAATAAATGGCGCTAGTTAATGCATACGTTGAGACGGCAAAAGTTCCACAGGGAATGTTAACGCCATTCAAGAAGAAGAAGATGTACTTTTGGAACGGGAAGGGGAGATCTCAGAGGAAAGTGAGAAGTATTCAGAGTAATAAAAAAATAAAAAATAGTATTATATATAGTTTGCTACAATACGGTGAAATTCTTATTTAATACAACTTATTGATTGTGCGACGTGACAACGCTTCGTGGAGACTGTTATTCCGCACAGAGCGCGTTGTCACGTCACAAAATGAATGCCGATTTTTGCAATGTTCTTGTGATTTTTTTGAAAAACTGAATATACAGGAATCATCGTTCATCTTTTGTTGACAAATCATAGAACAAAGTTTATTTGTATGTTTTGAAACGGAACTGAAAATACAACATTAAAGTCCAAAAGTCGGAAACCGTAAAAAGACAGGTGTTGCCACTGTGTAATTCGCCAAGCCGGGAATTCACCATTTTGCTTCTATGCTGGGAATGACATCTTACCTGGGCTAATGCTCGAATGGGAAAGAGGACGATGACGGGGCTTGGTATCGCACGAGCGTAAATGTGTCAAAGCGTTGCTATGGGAGACGTCATAACCGGGCTGTATATACTGAGGCGAATGCCATAAAGCTATCGGTAACCTGCAGTGCTACCAGCATACATTCGAGCATCCACACAGCCACGTCACAAAAGTATTGGGCTGGAAACAATCGAATTCAACTGTAAAATATTCTCCAACTGAAGATTCTTATAGGATATTTTCTCTATTTTACGTTAATATCGTTTACTATTTGGAAATCATGTGATTTGCGCATAAAAACGAGAAAACACGGTTTTTAGTGAATTGAAACGTTGTCACGTCACACTGGAATGAGTTGAGATGAATACTTTAAAAATGCCCAAAAGAAGGCAATATTCCGAAGAAAGCATAAATTATGAATGAAATATGATGACAGTAAACTCAAACAAAATTGGACAAACCAAGATTATTTACCCTAATATGATTATCATACTATTTCGTTTTGCCAGAAAGAGATTATTAATGCTTAAAGGAGGAATCTAGTCCTCCGAGGAAATACCCAGCACAAATTAAAAACGACTACCCAGTCTACTTTGTTGTGTCAGGTTGGTCCCAACAAATGGTGTCGACAACGATACCGATATCGTGCCATTTTGCAATGATTTTGTCGACCTATCCTTCGTATTTGACAACCAATTATGGGCCAACACTGTGCCAATCTGGTACCGCGTCGACCGACCGAAAAACTACTCGACTCTATTATGGTTTTATATAATGAGAATAAAAAGTGATGAAAAAAATGGACCGTTGATAGGAATTATTTATTTCTTTATAAATATAAACAAATATATTACACATTACATTTAATTGTATATGATTTTCTATGATCTTTTTTAGGATATTGCATATTGCATACTGCATCACTGAAACAAAACATTAATTGATTAAATTATATCTGATTCAATTCATATTTTACCGCACTATGTACTTGCTATCGTGACGGTATTTCTCGTCGTATCACGATGATTGCGCATAATTTTACGGATGTGCTCAGATATTGTTTTTTTACAGCGTGGCGGGGGGCAGGAGTGGCCACCAACTGCTGGATGCTGCTGTTACTTACTGCACTGCAATAGATTCTGCATCGTGTGGGTAGTCCACTCTGGTGAAACCATTTGTATGCGGAAGCATGTGTCCCATCCGAAGACCACGAAACGTTCGAGTGTGAACCAAGAACTACTTAATTGAAGTATTGTGGCCTCACTGAAATGAAAATTGTATTCACAGCAAATATCGAAGAAAACTATATACATTGAAATTTTCCTTACCCCTGAAGGTGATAGGTGATAGCATAATCATCCCAGATAATCCAGCTCCATCAGGATTCCAAATCGGAGGAGGCATGTATACCGACCAATTGTTTGGTGTTGCTGTCTTATTTGTTGCACGGCAAATGAATTCTGCATCATGTAGGCGGCCCAATCTGGTGAAACCATGTGAACAAACTGGAAAAATATAATATAAAACAATAAATCGTAACCTAATTGAAAAACTTCTCGTACTTACGACATCTGATTCTCGATTCATTTTCTGTTTTGTTTTAAATGACAGTTCGGATAGAAAGAGAAAAAACAATACTTGCAGTGATGCCGTTTCGCTCAGTTGATGTATCGAGTTCATTTATAGCTGAAACTATAGGCAGTGCTGCTTGCGGGGGGCAAAGTGGGATTAGATTCCGGCACTTTTGTAACATTTTATGGCGCTCGGTCGACATCGGACCGATAACCGCTCGAAAACAGTTTAGAGCGGGTATCGATTGCGGCATTCGTTCACAAATAATTTTATAACGCAGCTTTCATCAAAGTGATTTCTTCGATATGGTGAAATATCTACTACATCATGTCATATATTTCGTATTCATTATCAAATCCATAGTCAATGACACCCATCGACATCGAATTATTATCGACACCACGATTTCGCTAAATGCTCCTTTCAGTTCGGCCTGCAGAAACTTTTCTGAACTCAATCCATCAAATTTTGTGTCCCTGAAAAGGCCGTTGATTATATACGAAGTTACTAAGGTAATAATGACGAAAGTGGAAGCGCGGCTGTTTAAGCACGCTTTCCTCGGCTACGACGGGTCAGCTGGATGTCTTTGGGCATGATTTGACGCGTTTTGCGTGGATAGCACACAAATTGGTATCTTTGAATAGGCCGACTAAATATGCCTCGCTTGCCGGTTTCAATAACCTGTTCTCTAAGCAATATAAAGGTTTTCGGGTCAATAACTAACAATCATAGAACTCGTGGACATTTTGTCTTTCGAATGAAATGGTTGTCATACCACTCCGTTCAGCCGGGAAAGAAGTATCAACGTTCAAAACCTTGCAGTCCAGCGTAACTCTCTCGTTTTCGAAACTGTGAACTTACACCCAGGTACAGAAAAGAAAGCCGTAGTCCTACGCCAAAACGAGACTGAAAGTTTGCTTCCACAGAGATCCAATATTTATACTCTAGCAAATATTCTACTTCGTTGGTCGTCGATAAGTTGCTCGTTTTTTTTTTTATTTAAATCGTTTATTTTTACAGGCTCAGTTACATAGGTTTAAAGGAGCTGAACTCCTTACTGTATTGTTACTAGTATATAAACATTTTTCCTTAATTCTAATGTTAATAATATAGGAAACCGATTACTCGCGGTCGACTCGAGTTTAGAAGGGTGACATATTTTCTTCAGAAAAAGGAGGGGATATGAGGATATATTGACAATGATCACACTCACACTCTCAATCACACTCATCACACTCAATTCTTAAACCTATCTTATATCTAATATGTATTTACATTTCATCTTATTCTTAAGAAGGGATCCGATCTCTCACAAAGGAAAAGGAAAAGGAAAAACTAAGGATGTAAGGACAATCACACACGAAGATCGATAGCTTTAAGGAATACATATATTTGGGACATGTAATCAAGGTCTAACCGAGCCAACACGTCTCTCACCGGCATCATGGGCTGCCTTCCTCGGGCCCGAAGGGTGACTACTAAATTCGATCTGGCGACAAGATACAGCTCGCACGACCAAACAACGTGCTCGATGTCGTGGTAACCTTGGCCACAAACACAAAGATTGTTGTCGGCAAGATTAATACGAAAGAGTAGCGCATCTAACGAACAGTGATTGGACATGAGTCGGGAGAAGGTGCGAATAAAGTCCCGACTCAAGTCCAGACTTTTGAACCATGGTTTGAGGCTAACCTTAGGGATAATCGAGTGGAGCCACCGGCCCAATTCATCTTCGTTCCATTTGCGTTTCCAGTTAACTATGGTATTTTTGCGGACTAAAGAATAAAATTCATTGAAGGCGATTTGACGCTGATAAATATCGCCTTCAATTGCACCTACCTTTGCTAATGAGTCAGCCCTCTCATTACCCGGAATTGAGCAATGTGAAAGGGATCCAGACAAAGGTAATGACATAACAGCGTCTGGTTAAAGCACTCAAAATTTCTCGTATTCTCTCAAGGAAGTACGGCGAGTGCTTTTCCGGCCTCACAGAACGGATAGCTTCGACAGAGCTAAGACTATCCGTTACAATGTAATAGTGTTCAACAGGTCGTGAGGCGACGCTGTCCAGCGCCCAGTGTATCGCTGCCAATTCAGCAATATACACTGAGCAAGGATTCTGAAGACTGTGTGAGGTGCTAAAAAATTCGTTGAACACTCCAAATCCTGTGGACTCATTCATAGAGGACCCATCAGTAAAGTACATATTATCACAATTGATATCCCCATACTTTGCATCGAAGATCGTTGGAACGATCCTCGATCGAAGATAGTCTGATGTTCCATGGATATCCTGCTTCATGGACAGATCAAAATGCACAGAGGAATTGATGTAGTCAGGAAAACAAACACGGTTGGGAATATACGAAGAAGGATTAACCTGCATGGAGACGAATTCATGATATGAGCTCATGAATCCAGAATGAAAATTTAGCTCGATCAGCTGCTCAAAATTTCCGATCACCAATGGGTTCATAACCTTACACCGGATGAGGAACCGAAGAGATAATAAATTGAAGCGATCTTTTAGTGGGAGTAGGCCTGCCAAAACCTCGAGGCTCATGGTATGCGTTGAGGGCATACATCCCAACGCAATACGGAGACAAAGATACTGAATTCGCTCGAGTTTAATGAGGTGTGTTTTGGCAGCTGATTGAAAACAGAAACTGCCATACTCCATCACTGAGAGAATAGTTGTTCGATACAACATTATAAGATCTTCAGGATGGGCTCCCCATCAGGTGCCGGTAATTGTACGGAGAAAGTTTATTCTTTGTTGACATTTTTTACTCAGATACCTAATATGGGCCCCCCAAGTACATTTAGAGTCGAACCAGACCCCAAGATACTTGAATGACATAGCATGAGTGATCGGTTTACCCAAAAGTTGAAGCTTTGGTTTTGCTGGTTTATGCTTCCTAGAAAAAACCACCATCTCTGTTTTCTCCGTGGAGAACTCGATCCCTAGCCCAATGGCCCAGGTTGAAAAATTGTTCAAAGTATCTTGTAAGGATTCTTGCAGGTCGGATTCGTTTGATCCTACGACAGACACCACTCCATCATCTGCAAGTTGTCTTAGGCTGCAATTTTGTGTAAGGCAATTGTCAATGTCGCTTACGTAGAAGTTGTACAAAAGGGGGCTTAAACATGAGCCCTGGGGGAGTCCCATGTAAGAGACCCGACTTACTGCCGAATCTCCGTGAGAAAAGTTCAAATGTTTCTCACAAAGCAAGTTATATAACATATTATTCAATAGAGGCGGCAGACCCCGAGAATGGAGTTTGTCTGACAGTACCTCTATTGAAACTGAATCAAAGGCCCCCTTTATGTCCAAGAATTCTGAAGCCATTTGTTTTTTTTCGGCGTAAGCCATTTGAATTTCTGAAGAAAGCAACGCAAGACAATCATTCGTCCCCTTGCCCCTGCGGAACCCATATTGTGTATCTGAGAGTAGGCCATTCGTTTCAACCCATCGATCAAGGCGAAACAAGATAATTTTCTCCAACAATTTCCGTATACAAGACAGCATTGCTATTGGGCGGTACGAATTGAAGTCGGACGCGGGTTTTCCGGGTTTTTGAATAGCTATAACTCGTACTTGTCTCCAATCATCTGGAACAATATTATGCTCCAGAAACCGATTGAATAAGTTCAACAAGCGATGTTTCGCCACATCAGGGAGATTTTTCAGCAAGTTGAACTTAATTCTATCCGATCCCGGAGCAGAATTGTTACATGAAAGGAGAGCAAGAGAGAATTCTACCATCGAAAACTCGGAATCAAGATCGCACCTATCTTGTGGTATATCTCGAATAATTCTTTGCACTGGAGCGGAATCGGGACAAACCTTTCGTGCAAAATTAAAAATCCATCGATGTGAATATTCCTCGCTTTCATTGGATGAAGAGCGATTTCTCATGTTTCGAGCCACTTTCCATAATTTTTTCATTGACGTTTCTCGTGATAAACCTCCCACGAAATTTCGCCAATAAGCACGTTTTTTCCCTTTGATCAAGTTTTTAAATTGATTTTCAAGGTCCAAATACGTTTGAAAATTCTCAATGGTTCCACGTTTCCGAAAAGCTTTAAATGCATTCGATTTATCTCCATAAAGCTTGGAACACTGGCCATCCCACCATGGATTGGGAGGCCTTCGACGAATAGTGGAACCTGGGATGGGTTTCGTTTGAGCGCGAACTGCGCTGTCATAGATCAAACGAGAAATGAAGTTATACTCCTCCAATGGAGGCAAACCATCTCTGGAATTGATGGCTAGAGCAATCGCGTCCGCATATTTTTTCCAGTCAATGTGTCTTGTGAGGTCGTATGCCATGTTTATAGATTCAGAAGAATTCAACCCAATGGTGATGGAAATTTTGATTGGCAAGTGATCACTACCGTTGGGATCCTGGATTACATTCCACTTGCAATCTAACGATAGTGAATTCGAGCAAAGCGAGAGGTCAAGAGCACTTGGTTTAGCAGGAGGTTTAGGTACACGTGTTGTTTCCCCAGTATTCAAAACGGTCATATTGAAGCTGTTACAAAGGTCATATATCAACGATGAACGATTATCGTCGTACGGTTCCCCCCAGGCAGTTCCGTGAGAGTTGAAGTCTCCCAAGATCAATCGTGGCTCAGGAAGGAGTGAGCACATGTCAACAAGTTGCTTGCGGCTAACCGCAGCTCTCGGAGGTCAATACAAGCTGACTATACAGAGGTCTTTGCCTCTGATGTTTGCATGACAAGCAACAGCTTCGATCCCTCCAATAGGTGGAAGGTCAATTCTAAAAAATGAGTGACACTTACAAGTTGCTCGTTATTGACAACGATTGGCCTACCAGTACGGAGTGTATCTTCGACAGCCACTACACCAGAACGAAATCGATCAAAATAACGCTGTGCTGTGCGAATCGTTACAGTATCGGGTCCATAAACTACACGAATTTTTTTCGGCCGCCTTCGTTGCAGTTTTACCTCGCAGGTAGTAAAAACGTAAAATATGGCGAACTTCTTGCTTGGTGGACTCCATCTTTGACGCGCAATAACTTGAGACTGAAAAGGACAATCACAACACTGTCAAAACGACACTTGTAGCACAGATTGTCGTCTTTAAATAGCCGTATAGTATGACCCGATGCGATAAGTACATAATAAACATATTTTGTGTGTTGCCATATATTGACAATATACGACATTTCTTTTTCCCCAACCCAATATATATCATAATATATCATATCAAACGAATCTTAGGAAATTTCCGATTCGTTTGTTATGTAAATCGCCAAAATCCGTTCGTGGCAAAAATAATTATTAACGTTAACTCTTTTTCATAGAAACATGACTTGTTTTCTAATTGTGACACCCTTCATGAAAGACGTAGTTTTACGTCAAAACCTTCGATGACGCTGAGTTGGAGGCATCTCTGCCAAATGTAAGAAGAGCTTGCTTCAGCATCAGGAGTTATCCGCCAAGCCTTTTTACGTGCGTTGTGAATGATTCGATAACATGGAACACGGGTTACTTTCAATTTGAAACCAAAGAGCGTCGTATATCTGTATGTGAACAACTGCTCCAGCGGCAAAAAGGAAAGGTTCTAGGTTGTCGGTGTTGTCGAATATGCGATGGTCGGGCAGTGTGTTTGGTGGGAACAGATCGTTGTTATTTATTATGAGTTGTTATAACCGAACGAAACCATCACTGAGGAACGGTAGCGTGTTCAATTGATGCTATTGATATGCGCGAAAAGAACCTCTAATACGAGAAGGAACACGCAAAAGTTATTCAACACCATTACAACGCTCGGCCTCAAGCAGGGAAATTCGTTAAAACCTACTTAGAAACAGTGAAATGGGAAGTCCTACCCCTTCCCTCATATTCTCCAGATTACTTATTCCTAAAGGAGAGTGGCGGGACTGGGAAAGGTGTAGGAGGGCACTGTTTTTGTCTTGAGTTCCCATTTTTAGTCACTATAATGGTTTAATCGGGTGATCATCGGAGTTTCGTAATGCGTACATTTTATGAAAACCACGTGAGTGACGTCCAAATGGAACCCCTACTGAACTGACATGAGCCAACATCGTGTACCCCACTGACATTTTCCTCTTGTGTTCCTCTGAAATGAGTTCCCCACTGACAGTTCTGCTTGAGACTTTCCTAACGATCTTAGCTTCATTGAAAGATCTTTCGGACAATATGTTTCACATTTCACGCACTGATTCGGTTCCCTATGCTCGAGATCTGCATATTATGGTAGCCATAAGAGAGTGAGAAGGTCATTCCCAGAGTTACCGTATATTGGCAGTCACCTAATACCGAAAGTTCTGCTTGTTTACAGTTCCGCTCGAGTAGAAGTGAGTCTCATCACTACACCCAAACTAGCGTTGGCAGAAAACATTTTATCATCATCAGAAAAATATGTGTTTTCGTGTCTTGAACGGTGAAATGTGCAAATAAAATCATCTGTTACAAAAGCCTTAAAACTTTTGTATGTATGGGAACAGACATCTCCTCCTTTTTTCTTTGTTCATCTCTTTTGGGATTGTACCCAAAAAAGTCCAAACGATGTCAACGGAGATCGAACCAAGGCTGGCTAGAATGCAAGGGTATTTTACACGACCACGCTATCCACACAGCCACTGGTGCTTCCGCATATATGCGTGATAATAACCTCATTATGAAATGCATAAACGTGCATAAACGAGCATAAACGTGGATTTACATATATTTCTGTCTGGGTCGTGTATGTGGCAAAGTATGCGAAAAGCTTCAATGCGTGCTTATTTGCAATGTGTCTCTTGTTTCGCTCGCTCATATTGATCTTATATTGCTATACCAAATATATTATACAAATACTATGCCAGTATTTGAGAGTCATGACATTTTCTGTTACTTTTAGGTGCATTTAATGCAATAAATCGGGATGACCGAACATGTGCTAAAAATCATTTCTTATACAAACAGAAAACGTGTGTGGAGATATTGTCTGCAGAATTTTTTTTGCAATTTGCTACTGGAATGATGTGTTACATCGCCTGACGTACTCACCAGATATCTTCATATTATCACAGGAACATGTCCCTTAGACAGCATAAGGGATTGACTAGTTCTTTGCCGAGAAAACAAACAAGTTCTGGGAGGATGTATACACAAAACTGTGTATCTATAATTTATTAAATGTATATCTACATATAGAAATTCATTCGTCTTCCTAAGCTCGAAGCCGCCGGACGGTTTTATATCGTTATCGTCTATCGTTGAAGTGATACCGTTATTTTCGTGGCTGGTGAAGTGAGTGTTGGACACTAACGGGATTCCCTGTATTGCAAGTGAATTCATTGAAGCAGACACAACAAGCGAGAGGAAGAAACCCTGCACGCGAGCGCTTTGTGCTGGTGTGTTATCGCCGTAGCACCGTCTTCGACATCATCACCGTGTGGTGCGATACACGGGTTCAGCTGTACCGAACGATCAACACGCAGCACCGTTATGAATAATCCGCACTGGTGTGCATAATAGGTATACTGAAATTAATAGGTTAAGGTTATTAGTTTAAGGAATTATAAAAAAATTGCAAAAATTATAAGAAAGTGTACATCTGCCATTTTAAATGGCAGAAGGGGAAGAAAGCGTTGACATGGATATCGAATCCACTGTCTCCCCCTCCCCAGCTACGGGTGCTGGGAAGTCGCTTAAACGCGTTTCCCCCTCAGAAGATGTCTCTTCACAGGAAGAGATAACTCAAATCAACAAGCTTCCCTCAAGAAAATTTGCAAACCTTTCCTCTTCACCCCCTCATTCTCGCGCTCCCGTTTCCGCTCAACTCCCGAACTTGCCTCCCAGCCCTACTGATACCGCTCCCGCTCAACAATCGACCTCGACCTCCCGCTCAGTTGCTTCTCCCCCCGTGTCAAGGTCTATCCAGAAGATTCACCTGGAGCTGGCCCATGGGTTGTTTTTTTCCGGCCCAAACCGAAAGGAAAATCCATCAATGTCATTCAGGTTTCGAAAGATCTGGCAAGATATTATTCCTCCGTGGTCGAAATCTCTAAGGTTAGACCGAACAAACTGCGTGTTGTCGTGAGTGATCGGAAACACGCAAATGTATCGTGTCTACGTGCCGTCCCATGACGTAGAAATCTCAGGGGTGGTAACTGAAACGGGTCTGACGTGTGAAATGATGAAGGAAGAAGTTGGTAAATTTAAAAGACTCCCGTTGGTGGGCGTTAAAATTTTGGACAGCCTCCAACCAGGGAAAGTATCCCAAGAAGAGGGAAAAACTAAATTCACGCCGTCAGACTCGTTTCAAGTAACTTTTGCTGGTTCCGCTCTCCGGACTACGTCATGATGGGCAAATTAAGACGGCCTGTGCGACTCTTCGTGCCAAAGCCTATGACTTGCCAAAAATGCAAGTCAGTTGGTCACACTTCAGATTATTGTGCCAACAAGGAGCGCTGTGCCACTTGCGGATGACATGCAACATGAGGGAAAATCCTGCAGTGCGACTGAGCATAAATGTCCATATTGCGGGGGATCCCCACACGAGCTCTCAGTTTGTGAAACTTACAAGAATCGCTGGGAGAAAGAGAAGCGCTCTTTGAAGGAACGCTCGAAACCCACTTTTGCGGATATTTTAAAGGGCGCTTCTCCACTGGCCCAACAACAACAACCAATCAACACACAAAATGTCTTCGCCACGTTGCCCGTTGACGAAATGGAAGCGAACACAGCTAACGGGGGCACACCGTTCATTTTCCATTTCCCCGGCGTAAAAATGTGACCACTCCCAAAGTTCAAGGACAAGCCCCTCCGGTTATACCTCCTGTTAGCAGGCCTAAAAAATCGAGTGCAGCGGACAAGCAAAATTTGGTTCCTCCTGGCTTCCGTGGGAATAGTTTACCTTCGAACGACCCAGCACTCGAGGGGACATCAAAAACCCCAAATGTCCCTATTTTTCCATCCAGCTCAACTCCCCAATCGGGATTTATAAAGTTGACTGACCTTCTGGCTCAAATCTTCACATGCTTTAATGTTTCCGACTCCATCAGAACCATTGTCATTTCAATGCTTCCAGTATTAAAGACAATTTTGCAACAATTGATGCAAACATGGCCCCTCCTTGCAATGATTATCTCTCTTGATGTCTAATTCAAATAGAGAGGTCGGAGATATCACTGTTTTACAGTGGAATTGTCGTAGTCTTATCCTTAAATTGGATACATTCAAATTTTTAATTCATAACTTCAATTGTGATTTTTTTGCTCTGTCCGAAACTTGGCTTTCTTCGCGAGATGATATCTCTTTCCACGATTTTAATATTATACGCTTGGACCGTGTTGACAGATACGGAGGGTTGCTATTGGGGATCAATAAGTGCCACTCATTTTTTAGAATTGACCTTCCACCTATTGGGGGGGATCGAAGCTGTTGCTTGTCATGCAAACATCAGAGGCAAAGACCTTTGTATTGTCAGCTTGTATTGGCCTCCCAGAGCTGCGGTTAGCCGCAAGCAACTTGTTGACATGTGCTCACTCCTTCCTGAGCCACGATTGATCTTGGGAGACTTCAACTCTCACGGAACTGCCTGGGGGGAACAGTACGATGACAATCGTTCATTGTTGATATATGACCTTTGTAATAGCTTCAATATGACCGAAACAACACGTGTACCTAAACCTCCTGCTAAACCAAGTGCTCTTGACCTCTCGCTTGCTCGAATTCACTATCGTTAGATTGCAAGTGGAATGTAATCCAGGACCCCAACGGTAGCGATCACTTGCCTGCCAATCAAAAATTCCATCACCATTGGGTCGTATTCTTCTGAATCTATAAACATGGCATATGACCTCACAAGACTGACTGGAAAAAATATGCGGGCGCGATTACTCTAGCCATTAATTCCAGAGATGGTTTACCTCCATTGGAGGAGTATAACTTCCTTTCTCGTTTGATCTATGACAGCGCAGTTCGCGCTCAAACGAAACCCATCCCAGGTTCCAATATTCACCGAAGGCCTCCTAATCCATGGTGGGATAGCCAATGTTCCAAGCTTTATCAGGATAAATCGAACGCATTCAAAGCTTTTCGGAAACGTGGAACCATTGAAAATTTTCAGTCGTATTTGGACCTTGAAAATCAATTAAAAAACTTGATCAAAGGAAAAAACGTGCTTATTGGCGAAATTTCGTGGGAGGTTTGTCACGAGAAACATCAATGAAAAAATTATGGAAAGTGGCTCGAAACAAGAGAAATCGCTCTTCAACGAATGAAAGCGAGGAATATTCACATCGATGGATTTTTAATTTTGCGCGGAAGGTTTGTCCCGATTCCGCTCCCGTGCAAAAAATTGTTCGAGATATACCACAAGATAGGTGCGATCTTGATTCCGGGTTTTCGATGGTAGAACTCTCTCTTGCTCTCCTTTCTTGTAACAATTCGGCTCCGGGAACGGATAGAATTAAGTTCAACTTGTTGAAAAACCTCCCTGATGTGGCGAAACATCGCTTGTTGAATTTATTCAATCGGTTTCTGGAACATAATATTGTTCCGGATGATTGGAGACAAGTACGAGTTATAGCTATTCAAAAACCCGGAAAACCCGCGTCCGACTTCAATTCGTTCCGCCCAATAGCAATGCTGTCTTGTACACGGAAATTGTTGGAGGAAATGATCTTGTTTCTCCTTGATCGTTGGGTTGAAACGAATGGCTTACTCTCAGATACACAATATGGGTTCCGCAGGGGCAAGGGGACGAATGATTGTCTTGCGTTGCTTTCTTCAGAAATTCAAATGACTTACCCCGAAAAAAAAAACAAATGGCTTCAGAATTCTTGGACATAAAGGGGGCCTTTGATTCAGTTTCAATAGAGGTACTGTCAGACAAACTCCATTCTCGGGGTCTGCCGCCTCTATTGAATAATATGTTATATAACTTGCTTTGTGAGAAACATTTGAATTTTTCTCATGGGGATTCGACAGTAAGTCGGATCTCCTGCATGGGACTCCCCCAAGGCTCATGTTTAAGCCCCCTTTTGTACAACTTCTATGTAAGCGATACTGACAATTGCCTTACACAAAATTGCAACCTAAGAAAACATGCAGATGATTTAGTTGTGTCTGTCGTAGGATCAAACGAATCCGACCTGCAAGAACCCTTACAAGATACTTTGAACAATTTTTCAACCTGGACCATTGGGCTAGGGATCGAATTCTCCACGGAGAAAACAGAAATGGTGGTTTTTTCTAGGAAGCATAGACCAGCAAAACCAAAGCTTCAACTTTTGGGTGAACCGATCACTCATGCTATGTCATTCAAGTATCTTGGGGTCTGGTTCGACTCCAAATGTACTTGGGGGGCCCAGATACCTAACTGAGTAAAAAAATGTCACAAAAGAATAAACTTTCTCCGTACAATTACCGGCACCTGGTGGGGAGCCCATCCAGAAGATCTTATAATGTTGTATCGAACAACTATTCTCTCAGTGATAGAGTACGGCAATTTCTGTTTTCAATCAGCTGCCAAAACACACCTCATTAAACTCGAGCGAATTCAGTATCTTTGTCCACAGGATTTGGAGTGTTCAACGTATTTTTTAGCACCTCACACAGTCCTCAGTATCCTAGATCAGTATATATTGCCGAATTGGCAGCGATATACTGGGCGCTGGACAGCGTCGCCTCACGACCTGTTGAACACTATTACATTGTAACGGATAGTCTTAGCTCTGTCGAAGCTATCCGTTCAGTGAGGCCGGAAAAGCACTCGCCGTACTTCCTTGAGAGAATACGAGAAATGTTGAGTGCTTTATCCAGACGCTGTTATGTCATTACCTTTGTCTGGATCCCTTTCACATTGCTCAATTCCGGGTAATGAGAGGGCTGACTCATTAGCAAAGGTAGGTGCAATTGAAGGTGATATTTATCAGCGTCAAATCGCCTTCAATGAATTTTATTCTTTAGTCCGTAAAAATACCATCGCTAACTGGCAACGTAAGTGGAACGAAGATGAATTGGGTCGGTGGCTTCACTCGATTATCCCTAAGGTTAGCCTCAAACCATGGTTCAAAAGTCTGGACTTGAGTCGGGACATTATTCGCACCTTCTCTCGACTCATGTCCAATCACTGTTCGTTAGACGCGCTACTCTTTCGTTATAATCTTGCCGATGGCAATATCTGATCGTCGTGTGTGATTGTCCTTATATCCTTATATTCTCCTTTTCCTTTTCTTTCGCGAGAAATCAAATCCTTTCTTACTAACAATAGAATGAGGTGAAATGTAAATACATATTAGATATAAGACAAGCTTAAGAATTGAGTGTGAACATTGTCAACATATCCTTATATCCCTTCCTTTTCCTGAAAAAAAATGTCACCCTTCTAAACTCGAGCAAACCGCGAGTAATCGGTTCTCTACTTCATTAACATTAGAATTAATGAAAAATGTTTATATATACTTGTAACAATACAGATAGGAGTTTGGCTCCTTTAAACTAATGTAACTGAGCCTGTAAAAATAAACGATTTAATAAAAAAAACATATAGAAATTATCATTCATCTTTTTTTCTAAAAGTCACGCGATCTTTCAGGACTGCCCAATATTTTGAGAGATGTTTTGAAGAACAGAAAGTTGACTTTGAAAATGTTTTTATAATTTTTGAAAGATACCTATTCTTCATTCGTCAAGCATTTTTTCTGCTCCGCTTGAGACACCTCCGAATTATGGTTTTGGAAGATAAACGACTTCTGTTGCGGGTGAAAAGGGATTTCCACGCAAATCATCTCTGTCGTTTATGGCTTTGTGGTATTTGATACTGATTGACTCATCTGTATTCAGCTGTACTGGGAATGATTTATTTCCACGATTTGCGTGTTGGTCTGAAGAGCCACATGGTGCAGAACGAAGCTACCACACTTCTAGGTATCGATCACCGATTTGAGGGAATATTTTTAATATCTCCTGTGAAAAAAATAGAGTGTCATACGGAGTAAACCGAAACGCTCAGAACTTTCGTTCTAACCTGATAATATCATAATGTGAACGCAACCCTAACAAAAAGGCACAAAAACAATTCACATGAACGACAATATCAGTTAATCAACGTAAATATTTTCGAACAAAGCACGTCTCCAACACTACCAATACAGTCACGAATTAGAGAACGCTCAGTACAAATCAAACGCTCGCGAAGATTGGACTGTATTTTCAACGCGTTGTGTTCAGTTATTTCCATACTACTTAATCATTGTACCTTCGATAAGGAAAACGCGAAAACTACAACATGTTGGAGTTTATCAAAATAAGTGTAACATTTTTAGTGGCCTTGGTGAAGTTCATAATATCCAACCAGTTGCTTAAATTGTTCCCTCCATCGTTGCGACCGATTGTCGAAGTACGACAGGGAAAACTTCGTGGCGCGACATCAACATTGCCCAATGGTTCTCCTTATCACTACTTTAAAGGTGTGCCCTACGCTAAACCGCCGGTAGGAGAGTTACGTTTTCAGGCACCCGTCGCTATTGAAAAGTTCTATAAACCCGTGGTAGATTGTCTGGTCGAAAGAAGTGTTTGTATCCAACCAATAATTGGGAAGTTTGTGGTAGGAAAAGAAAATGGATTGTTCCTCAACATTTATACACCAAAACTACCGACGAACGATCAGAGTGATTCGATGCTGCCTGTCATGATTTGGATTCATGGGGGTGGATTCATTAGCGGATCAGCTGATAGTTTTATATATGATCCAGTTTATCTAGTTCAAGAAGGGGTAATTGTGGTTACAATGAACTACAGACTTGGGGCTCTTGGATTTCTCAGCATGCCTTCTGTTGGGATTACTGGTAACGCTGGATTGAAAGATCAGGTAATATATTGAATGACATAGTACAATCAAATGTTGTCAAATAGCCTACACAATATTCTAGCTACTAGTGTTCAAATGGGTGAACGAAAATATTGTACACTTCGGCGGAAATCCAGCCAATGTCACTATCTTTGGTGAGAGTGCCGGCAGCATGTCAGCTTATTTGCACTATTTATCTCCTAACTCCAGGTAATTTACACTGTAGTTGATATATTGCTCTAATTATAATTTGGTGTTGTAAAGAATGAATCATTATCAGTCTTAAAATTTTACAATTCATAATTTTAAGTTAGACAACAATGAAAATACATGCAGTACTTCTACACTAATCTTTGTGGGTAAAAATTAACGAGCTCAAGAACGGATGTACCAGTGTTTGTTGAGTACCGTAACACCGGTATTTGACGAACACCGAAGAGTATTATCAAATACCACTGAAGCAGTTATTATTGAACATTGTACTAAACTTTGTACGAAAAATATCCAGCTCGAAACAATATCGAACAAGGAGTCTCTCAAGTTGCATACCTATCGGGGGTTTTTAGTTTTATTTTTTAGATTTTCCGATGCTACATTAGGCGCAAACGATATTTTTCATTCTTCTAGCGGAATCAGGCATGTATTGCGATTGGTGGTGTCCGGTAATCGTTCGATTCAAGGATTATTCGTTCAATGACTAAAGAAAATGATTACTATTCGAACGAATATTACGTAGCTTTGAATCGAAGCTGACAAATAATTTGCTTCAATTATTCTATAAAAAAATCAGTGTGATCGCTGCCGGTCATTTTTTTGGTGAGTTGTTTCATTGGAATTTAGCATTAGCATTTGTCATTCTGTATATTTATTATCGCTCTGAAATTCGCAATTCGGTAGTTTCATGTTCAGAACTGAATGAATAAAAAAAAACGATAGAATTATTCTCAAGTGTAACACCAAGAACGTTCAGGCAACTAATTGTTATGTAGTTGGATGGGGATCATAGAATATTTTAAGATGGAATGAAATAATTATTTATAGCTAACTACGTTAATATTTATACACTCAAGGTTTTGTAGGTTCTAAACCGAGGAATCATCCAACATGTTCAGTGATACTCGATTACTCTCACTTATACTGCTGGCCGTCTCACAATGTGCGGGTGTGCGATCTCGAGAATAGTACCGTATCAAACATATGCAAACTAGCTGGGATGTTTTTGTAAATCATAACCGGCGTTATCGGCAAGGTTTCACAATAATCATGTGATGCCTCACTTCCTCTCCCATTCCCAACATAGTCGAAATGCCAAATTAAAATAATAATACTTAGAAAAATATCCCCTGCTCCACGCTTTTGATTTCCGCTATTACTGTTATAAAATATCCGCTATTATACTTATAGTTCCTCCGAAACAAGACTGTGTTGGAATGCTCGTTTTTATTAACCTCCAAAATATTCGTAAACCGTATTATCCGCAGTGCTATAAAACGCCGCAGTTGATGGAGATTGAAAAACTCAGAAAGCAATTGTATTCGACACAAATTGATTTCTTTTATGTGTCCGATATCGATATCGTTATCGATAAGATCCGTACGAGACTTTTTTTTTTAATTCATAAAAGCTCGGTTATAACAAGCTGCTATCAACAAATTTTTGCGCGATCGCCCTGAACCGCTGTCGATACAATCCTGAGCGGTTCGCCCTATGCTGCTATCGACAAAATTCTGCGCGGTGATGGCGAGTCGCTATAGACTCTGCCGACAGAATCCTGCACCAGCTATCGATGCACAACATCAAATATATTCCGAGAAGATCCGCTGGCATTAAAACGGCGCTGTGATTTCGCGGGTTCTTATTAATTTCAGGTATTAATAAATGCTTCAGATTTGTCAAAAAATTATTTTTTTAGTTCTGCTTACTTTTATTGTTTATTGTTTTATTGTTTGATGTTGTTTCACTCACAAGCACCCGTGTATTCATTCTCGAATTGTTTACCTTAACTTTCCTGAAAATTTAAATGAATGAAAGAAAAATTTCCCTATCAATATTTTCAGTGCCCCAAACGACGTCAAACGACCGTCGTATGGGGAACCATCACTTGATATGGCAGGAGGCATCCAACGGAAATTCTTTTTCAAGGAAGATATTCGAATAAAACCAAACCATTTCACATATGATACTAAATTGCTACGGCATATAAAACAGACCTAAGTAGTTCGTACGTAGGATTTTTTCGATATATTGAAAATTAAAATTTTGGTGTATGTTTTTGTCTCGATTTTTGAGGCGAAAACTAAACTTTTTTACAAAAAATGTCGCCATTTCGTTAAAAATCAATATTTTGAAAAAATCGTACGTAAGATGACAGAAAATATATTCAAGATAACGTAAAAAAATCATTGGTTGAAATCGGTCCACTAGAAAAACTTGCAGAACTCCCACCAGTTTACAAGGTTTTGGCTGCAAGGGTTCAACAAACCGGTTGCGGCTATTTAGGGGACAGTCCAATTGACACAAATATATTTTTTGTTTGCTAAGTAATATATACCTAATAAAACTGTGATATCAGATTAATGATAGTAATCAATTTTGTCGTTGAAAAAAAAATCGGGAAAATCAAATAAGGTGATTTTCGGGGCAAGCTGAAATTCGGGGTAAGTTAAAACGGAAATCATAATTTCTACTAGGATTGATGGATTGACGTGATAAAAATATATAGTAATCATTAACATTCAACCCATCTTATGACAGCCATTACCAGAATATTGGAATGCCTTAACGCAATCCACCCCTTTGTTTACATTTCCTTGTTCCGTGAATTCAAAACAAACATTTTTGCGCGCTGACTCAATCGGTCCGAAAACACTGATTTTTTCAAAAATATCGCCAGAATCACACTTCAGGTAATCAAAAAAAGGATAATCAGGTTCAGTGGGTTTGAAAACTAAACTGAAAACCCTTTTTCCGTACAGCTCTGAGCATTTAAACTCACCTCATGTGTTTTTTTAACCCTGAGGTAACCCAGAATCATATTTCGGACACATTGTTCTAATATCTTGAAATGCTTCATACACTGATGATATAGCTACAAAATTAATATCACAATCGCTTCTTTAGAGTAATCCCTTGGTTTCACTATCACTTCATTTAAGAATTACATTTGAATTATTACATAGCAGGAAAAAATCAACAGCACTACTCATTATCGTTTGTGTTTGACGTTTGTTTAGCGTGAGCACGTAGAATTTACCCGTTCATAAATATTTGAATTTCTCCCGTGTTTCATCAGTTCGCATCATCGTTAACAGTTTACTGTGATTGCTTGGTAAGTGTTTAGCAGTTGACTATAAAATATAATCAAGTGTAATGTAATTTTCGTCCAAAAAATTACAAAATAAAGTGTCCGAAATTTGATTTAGTGTCCGAAGTTTGATTCTTATTCGCTTCATTTGAAAAGCATTTTATTCGATGATTTTCTTATTTTTTCAATGAAATAGGTACCAAAGTAGAAAGCTTAAAAGCATATTGAACTAATTTATTAAAAGTATCTACCAAATAATACCTGTGTATAAAGTTTAGATCTGTTTTCTGCATCATATGCCTTAAGCGTCCGAAATATTATTCGGAACGGTACCTTACTTCTTATGATGTTCATAGTGTACTACCCCCTTAATTATGTTAGAATAATGATCTCTGAATGTGAGCTGTGAATCTTGATGAAAAGATGGTTAAAATTGATTAATAAGTCTCCGCAGTTCCTTACAATCCTCGGTGGATCAGTTGATGTGTGTTTGCTCTTCCCACCATTTTATCGAATTCTGTATGCGGATGATCTTAAGCTCTATTTATTAAAAAAATCAAGGGGTTGTATCCAAAACACGACCGCTTAGGACGTAGGACTACACAATCTTATTTTTATTAAATTTGTTGGTTTATCATTTCGGATATTATTTGCGAATACGTCGAAATTTCATAAATAACTCTTTAGTTAAACCTGAACTAAACCATTGTAGAACCATTTCAAGAAGCAACGATTCTTTCTTGCCTTTGCGAAAACAATACACTAATTGGTCACATGTCGCAATTTGTTTCTTTATATCAATGCACGCATTGCACTGAGTATTTAACGAGAGACATCTTTCGTGCATCGCTATCTAACAAGCATCAAACACGCGTCTGACAGATACATACAGTTACAGCCAGAGATGCCAACCTTCCTGATTTTTCAGGATTTCCCAGACTTTTTGGCACGCTCCCTGACATCCTGACAAACACTCAATATTCCGTGATTTTTCAGAAATGATCCTGATTTCTCCTGATTTTTGTACATTGTACTCTATAATAATGAAAATTATTCGTAAAAATGCACTATAGTCCCTGTCATAGCTTTACTCCTGATACAAATCTGTACCAATCATATTTATCAATGCCTCGTATAATATGATCGTTGCAAATCGACTGAATGAATAAGCTTTCCCAGAGTGAAAGTCCCGAATTATTTTCACTAAGCTCAGATATTTTGAGGTTTTTCAAAACATTGCTATATAGTTTCATGACAGATTCAAGAAATAATAAAGACATTATGTTTGAGAAACAACATTACCTTGAATGATTGTATATACGAGAAGTTATTGTTGAAGAAAAACATTTCAGAATGTAACTGTTTTGTTTCAAAAATTCAATAAAGTTTCTCTTGAGTAACAACTCAAGAGAAACTTTATTGAATTTTTGAAACAAAACAGTAATATTTTTTATAACATTTGATCGTCATTTGATAGTAGAATCAACTTTAATTGTGAAATTTATTTATTCATTCATTTATTTTTATCAAATATCAAATCGAATCAAATAATATCAAAATAAAAAAAAATCAACTATTCATCCACTACTGAAATTCTTTTCTCATTAGATGAATAAAGATTCATTAAAGTATGGACGATAAATTCAAAGTAAATCTGAATATTGATTTCTCAGCGAATCAATGTAGTGATGCAGTAGGTTTTTGGGAAAAATATAAAAACGATCAGAAGATCCTTTATGAAAAATCGTTTCTCGTCTCTCGGTCAAAACTGTCAACAAAGCTAGGAGCTTCTTGCATCAGAACAGAGCCGATGCGCACGAGAGCAAATACGAATGGCAACTAAAAGTATCGGAGGTGTGCTATTCACATGTACAGGAAATGAACAAGTTCAATGTTTCGCGCAAAGAAAACAAGCAACACGTACAAAGCCAAACACTGATGGCTAGAAGCGATCTATAATCATTTGCACTCTCCTCTTGCAATGCCAGATGCACTTCAAGTGAAATATTCACTAGCGTTCACAGCTCGAGGGGAAACATAAAGCACAAAACGAGCAAAATGAGCGACCTTTGTTGTTTCGGGCACAGAAAGATTCTGAGAATTTTCCTCAGAGGAGATGCAATACTTAAACGCTAGCGACAGCTTACATACTATGCAAGGGTGGAGTTTACTTCGCAAATATTTTCTTTTTCCTATTCTCCTTCGTTGTTTCTATTCTAGCGGCTGCATAAGTTGCCCATTATTGACAGCTCTGTTCGGGAAAGCACACAAATGAACAGAACAAATGTATGGTCAAAAATGGCTTCTAATTTTCATCAATTTAAACCATATATAGACTATGGGATTGTAATGTATAGCATATAAAATCTTAGAAATTCGATTCGATTGGTATCAGTGTTTGCCAAATGATCCATTCACTGAAAAAATCGCTTTCGTTCGTTCAAATATGATCATACACAAATCATTTCCCCAAGTGGCATTCTTTTGTTGTTACGTGCTGCAAATCACGACACAAAAGAGAACGAGACAACATTGCATCGGTTCGCACTTCATGATACACCGACACGCAAGCAAAACCATCATATACGCTTTCGGTGCAGACAGTTTATTTTCTTCTTTGCCTCTAACATATACATATCGAACCTCTCCATGCATCATGAAGCAGCAGGATCGTACGGACTACGCAAAGCGAATGATTCATATTCAGTTAATGTAGCAGATCCTGATTTTTAAGTCTCAGAGAGTGCAAACTATATGATTATTTAGCTCGATAGAGGCTAAGGGAAGGGTAGACAGATCATATTTTCCATTTTTAACGCCGCTATCCCTTTAAATATGTATATTCATATAGACCGCATGGTTTTACTAGCAACACCGCTCTCTTTTCCCATTCGTTGCTCTCCGCAAATGGTGACCGAATGATGACGTAATTTTTTCTTGTATCATGTATTGCTTTGCACTTGCCTGTGCAGTGGGTTTCGCTATAGTACGGGACGATATAAGTGCGATTCACATACAATATCCACGTCACCTTCACGTCCCGTCACGTCACGTTACGTCAATGATTCTATCATGCAATTCTCATGAGAAGATTCACATACACCAGCAACGTAACGACCCGTCAGCTTACGTTCAACGAAAACGACCGGCAGGATTTGTAGAAAAGAATAATTGACGGAGACGGATGGATCGTTTGGTTTTTGTCTGGGCTTTGTGTCTCGGCTTTTGTTTGTACCGTAACTTACATCTAATTCTACATTAAGCTAATTGAACACATCTGTGATGGACATTTTTACCTCTAATTGGACATTTTTTGTAAACATTGAGTTCGGGGCCCAAACTATGGCCCCATATTGAAAGTCGCCACCATTCGCGAATGTCCAATTACTGGTCAAAATCGACTCCAATGCGACACTGAGTGGTGCATCAGCATATCGCATTATAAGTAACTTACTGTACTTTTTATGCCAACATATCTCTAAGCTACAAATTTCGGAGGTGAAAATCATTCGCGACTAGTTGAGAGAAATATTCTATTTATTATTATTGTTGAATAGGGGTCGGACTACGGGGTTTAAGCATTTAAATAATTGAATTCAATGATTTTCATTGAATTTTTCAAAATTTAGAACTGATTCTAGGCATGCTGATTCGAAAGACGACATTGCAATTTAAAATTGTTGTAGGTGGCGACACCATCAATAACATTAAATACATAATTCGTTTGACATTTGACGTGACGGTGCTGGTGGAAGCATTGACTTCATGTGTGAATTGGTGGAGACGTTGACGGAACGTAGACGTTCTTCTCCGTACCGTTCTATGTGAATCGCACAATATGCGGTTCAAACTTGTATGCAGGCTTCGAAAATGGTTTGCGATATTTGATACAGCTCGAATATGCAAACAACAGTCTTCGCTCTCTTGGTTTAATTATTCAGTGTAACACAAGTAATTACTGTCATTTATACAAGTATCTGAATGATCCTCTCATATTTGCTTATATTATATTTGTTCGTGAGAGGTTACTTGCATGACACATTGTGTATCATTCGATTTTGATCGAAATCCAAACACTGATTGGTATGCAAATTGTCAAAATCCGTTCGTTGCAAAATAGTTATTAACGTTAACTTTATTTCATAAAAACGTGACCTGTTTTCTGATTTGGCACCCTTAATGTAAGACGTAGTCCTACGTCAAAAATATCGAAAACAATAACGGTCCCAGGTTGCTTCCTTGTGGAACTCCTGAACAATTCGGGATGTGGAATATTGCGTTTCTGGCATGATTTACCTCAGCCTAAGTTTAATACGTTGAACCCTGAATTGTTTCGAAATCAAGAGCATCAAGCACATTAAGAGCGTTTGCACAATATCAGTTTCGGTCTCCGCTCCTATTTATTGCTATTTATTGTATAAAAAGAAAATAGTCAGAAATTCGACTAGAAAGCAGTAAAACATCCGAAGACAAACTATATTTTTTATGTTTACTTATTTTGCAATTGTCAATCCCAGTGATCAACGTTTTTCTCACGAAAAGCTCAACGTCAGTCCCTAGCAGGGCCCAGCAAAGTCATTTTCAGCTGAGAATAGGGGACTATGAAGACATCGGCCTTCGCATTCAATTGGAAATGAATTTTTGCTTTTTCCAGCTGTTTCTCTGTCAACATAAATTAAAAGTCATTCGGGCCCTATCGTCGTTATCTGTTCTACGCAACTTGATGGTGCTTGAAGGTCATCGACAGGACCGAAAGTACTGCATCCATATGTCATGTTCGGAGCAATATTAAAATCCTCATCTGGCCTTGCTCATGGATCGATGAGGATAGGTAGGATGTCCGCATAGCCAAAATCTTGTGTAGCGACTACAAACGCCTTGCGTGACATCGAAATTGATTAGCCTGTGGTGTCCGCTTCACTTCCTGGCGATAAGAGATATCGGGAAATGAGCTGATTTTACAGAGCAACTGGAACACAGTTACTCACTTAGGTAGCGTACGGTTGTTACGGCTAATGACTTCACTCTTCTACCCTAGTTTTGAAATACGATAAGCATCCAAAATATTCCGAGATGCGAGACCAATCGAAGGGTTAAATGCGGGTAAATTAAAAGCATGAGTATTCTGCTCTCATGTAATGTTACGTAAGTAGAATGATGCCAGGCCCGTCAAATTGTCCTTCACGACTTCCTGATAAACAATTCAGGCAAGCACTTCTCCCGGACTTAAATGAAACTATAGATTACATTTCATTGAGATACTAATACTAAGCAGGTTTCAGAGATATCGTTATATCTAATCATTTACATGAGAAAATACGTACGAATAATAAATGTTTTCACTCGATTTTACATCAAAGCATTCAAGCTCTAAACCACTTATGGCTTCTTGTTTTTTATTGGTTTCGAACGTCGAAGTCTTGGTGAAGTGGAATCGCTGCGATGTTTCTTTTTTACCGATTTATTCTTTTTCGGGCTTTTCTTTTCTGAAGGAACTTGATTATTAATACAAGAAAAAGAAAACTCACCCTCTCGCATTGGAGACTGGGAATGAGAATCTTGGTGCTCAGACTTGGACTAATTATGGGAAGGGAAGGGTGAAACTTATCTGAAAGGTTTGAAAGGTCGAATCTGGTTGGCGTGAACCATGCGTACAATTCCTGCGAGGTTAATCAAGTAGGTTAATGGACTGATTTTTTCTAGAACTATAGCGGGAAGCCATCGAGCGTAATCGTCAAGATGGTTTCGGTAGAGAACTTTATCACCTCGCGAATAAGTTTTCACAGTGAAATTTTTGGAGGTTTTGGGAGAAGTAGAGGGTATCGATATCGAATTTTTAGATTCGTTTTCAATCTTCAACTTCACGGGATTAGAACTGTTGATCAATGTACGAGGTACGAAACAGAGGACTAAAGAGGATGGTGTCTTACCAGTGGAGGTAGACGGAGTGTTACGATAATTGAACAGAGTCCGATTAAGTTTCCTTTGTATAGGTATTGATCTGTACTTCTCATCCATCAAATATTTCTTCAGTATATTCTTAATAGTCTGTACACATCTCTCCGCCAGCCCGTTAGATTATGGGTGGTACGGAGGTGATTTCAAAACTTTGATATTGTTCAGCTGACAGGCATTGATGAACGTGGACGAATTGAAAGGCGGACCATTGTCCGAATAAACAATACAGATCTTCTAGTTTTTCTAGAACACTGTTAGCATCTGTTCTCCTGAGATGCTTAACGTCAATGTACTTGGAATACGCGTCCACAACGATTAAAAATGTTTGACTTTCTAAGTGAAATAAATCCAAATGCAATCTTTCGAATGCATGATTAGTGGGAGGCCAGTGAGCTTCTACTATCTCTTTCGGTACCCGCTGCGTTTTTTGACATACTACACACGACTTTGAAAACTCCGAAACGTCTTTATCGAAGCCTCTCCACCAAAAGTAACTTCTACCAATCATTTTAATACGCACAACCCCATCATGATGTTCATGTAGCTTTTCAATTACCTTACGTTGAACAGCTTTGGTACTACGACTCGATTATCGAAACATAGACAACCGTCCTCGACTTCCAGATTCGAGCTTATTTTCTAGGAAGGCTTTAGCGCTTCTTCGACGTTACGCGGCCAATCGTGCTTAACGAAGTTCATAACCTTGCTCAGAGTAATATCAACACGTGTTCGTTCCCGTATCTCGTTTCGCGAGATACGGGAACAGATTATTTTCGTTCAATGACATGTGTTCGATACGATTTTCAACCGGTAAGGGTAAGCGCGACAAAGCATCTGCGTTACTAATGTTTTTCCCGGCGCGATGAATCACGTGGTATGAATAGTCGGAAAGTAACACGGCCCATCGATGCAACCGAGATATTGCGACAGATGACGATCCCTTTTGTGGATTGAATATTTGTTTTAATGAGGCGCTAACGGTTACCAGAGTAAACTCGGTACCGTATAAAAATTTATGAAATTTGGTTACTACAAAAATCACGGCTAACGCTTCTTTATGAATCTGACCATAATTCATCTGAGCGGAACTTAACGTCGACGATGCGCAACACACAGGCTTTTCGATTCGGTCCATAAGATGGGACAACACGGCACCGACACCGTACGGACTAGCATCAGTTGTGAGAACCAACGGTTTCGTCGGATCGAAAGGTTCTAGCAAATTATTGCTGATCAATAGCTTTTTGCTTTTTTCAAAAGCTTTCTGACACGTGGGCGACCAAACGAACTGGCGATCTTTTTCGAGTAGTTCATATAAAGGTTTTATTTCGGTGGACAAATTAGGTAAAAATCGATGATAATAGTTTAGGAGACCAAGAAAAGACTGTAAATGACTCACGTCTTTCGGAGCAGGGGCGTGACAAATAGCTTGTGAAAAATAAGTACTGTTTCTGATTAAAGAACAATATCAGCCATAAAACCTTCAATTTCTGGGTGCAATCGCCAGAAGGCAATGACGGAAACTTCTGTTTCACTTCAGACAATAGACTGGACTGAAGGACACTGAGGGAAGAAGAGTGCAGATATACAATTTCTCTCCATTCGGGAACAAGGAGGTTTAGGCTGGACCTACCGAGCAAGTGAATCTCTGAATCCTTTTCTGGCAGTATGACGAAGAGCGATAGCGAGACCATTTCACCGTCATTCGTCGTGACATTGACCGCTAGTTTACCCTCGGGACGAATGCTTTGACCTGAAACGGATTAAAAACATTTAGAAGTGGGGTTCAGCTTAACATGGGACAGCTTTTCGCGATATTCAACTGACGATATTACTGAATCGCATGCTCCTGTATCAATTTCGAACGTGATCGGTACTCCTTCTATGATAAGCTGCATGGTGGCTGACATATCACATGTCTCACTGGGTTTTCTACCACCGTGGCTGGAGTCGCTCCCGTTGATCCGGACTCAGCACTTCGTTCGCATATTCCACCATGTTCGGGTGACAAAAGATTCAATCGCCAAATCTCCATGGCTTCGGACATCTCCGCAACTCGCCCTTGACTGCTTCCGCCTTTTTCCTTCGACGAACGACACATCGTTGACACGTGACCGGTCTTTCCACACGCAAAACAAGTCCACTGCTTGGCCGGACACGATTCCGGATTGTGAATCCTCCCACAACGGAAACATTGTTTAACTGGATTCACTGATTTCCGGAACGATTCGAATGGTTCCTTTTGGCTGGCGCTGATTCGTGTTGGTTTTCCTGCGCCTTGGAAAGTTTCGTTGATTTCCGACGTAAAGCCGCGAGTTTAGACGAACCCTGCATAGCTCTTGATTCTTGCTCTGCTGCCTCCCAACTTCGTGCAATGGTACATACCTTCTCGAATGACAAATCCGCCTCGGCGAGAAGCTTCGTCCGGGGGTTCGAATTGTGAACTCCGGCTACAAACTGATCTCGCAACGCTTTCGTCAGAAACGCCTTAAAATCACAGGAATGTGCTTGAGCCTTAAGCTGGATAACAAACTCCGAAATAGTTTGACTCGGCGACTGCTCAATTTTCCGGAATTTGTAACGTTCCGCAACCACGTTGACTATTGGTGCCAAATGTGCCTTCAGAAGCTTTATCAATTCGTCGTAAGGTTTGACACATGGATCATCGGGTGAGCAAATTCGCGATGCTATAGAATAAAGGCTTGGTCCCGCCATTGTTACCAACATCGCCACTTTCTTATTTGCTGGAACATCGTTGACGAGAAAGAATTGTTCCAATCGGCTGACGTATTCCTCGAACTTGTCGCCGATGACAAACTGCTCCATATGACCTAGCATTGGTCCGGACATCCTGGCTGGCGCTGATCCGGATTGGCTTTGCTGCTTCACTGATCCTCCAGTGGGCATGACTTGAATACCGCGCGCGACAACACGTGTTCGAGAACGACTGTTGCCTCGAAAGTGAAGTTAGCTTTGACCGCAACCTCACGAAACACAAGACTTATACACCCGGACTTTCAAGTCGCTTTTCTGTTGTCACTTCACACGCGTTTCCCGTTATCCTCGTCGCCAAAATTAGTTATGGAGGATCGGAAGGAAAGACGATTATGAATACAAACTTTATTTAATATTGTCGACATTCTGTCTGCAATGGCTGGTGTATTAAAGAGAGTCTACTATAATATTGCTCAATCTTTTATAGGCTCTGGCCCGGGAAAGCACTATTGTTTTATAGTTGGTATCATTGTACAAGTGACACGTTATTCGGGATGGATTCTGCTTATGGTATAAATTCTTTTAATTATATCAGTTCATATCATCATCAAACTACTCTGGCTCACTTTTGACCGTTAATATTTATTAAATAGAGGTGTATTATTCTGTATAAATTGTTGTGTTTTCTATAACTGAGTGGTGTTGGTGGTTACGTCAAACATGTATATTTGGGCAGGGTAGGAATCAGCTGATAGCGCGATTAGGCTGGGTGGCTCTTGTGACAACGCATTGTACACGTTGAGTTCTGGTGTATCGTTCTAAGGACATAAACTGGTCATCAGCTAGCCGATCGACGCAGTTCTTTTGGTATTTGAAGCTTCCGTGCCAACATTGCTGGATAGGACAGGGTAATTGATCGAATTTCCCATCGTTTGCATTATTTGAATATGAATTCTTTACTTATGACCAGGGACTGATGATTTTCATTTGTTCGATTGTGTTATATCGTAACAAATTCCACTTCAAATTTTCCTCAAAATAATGTGAATTTCTATTCCCATTGCTTCATATTAACATTTTAATCATATTCTTTTTTCAGAAAACATTTTCACCGTGTAATATGCCAGAGTGGGGTAGCTTGTTCTGAATCATTCTTTCAATCAGACGGTAACGATAGAGCCTTGCGCTTGGCGAAAAGTCTTGGGTACGAAGGGAACGATCTTCAAATAGCGTTAGGTTAGAGTTTCCTTTTTTATGTTCCATTGTCTTCTCATTATATTGATTCTAATTTCTAGAGACACTCAGAAAAGCCCCAGTTCGTCTACTGATCAAGCACCAAAACAAAGTGCTAAATGAACGCGAAAAACGGCTTGTCTTGCGAATACCCTTTCTACCAGTGATAGAGAAAAAAATGACCGAAGATAGTATTATTACAGAGCTGCCCGAGCAAATACTAAAGAATTGGGACACCATCAGAATGCCAATCATTAACGGATGTACCGATGGTGAAGGAATTCTCGGATTACGAATGATTCTAAACCGATTGGAGCAGTTTGATCAGGAACCAGAACGACTGGTTCCACAACTCATGGGAGAGCTGTCGGAATCGGACAGAAGATTTATTGGACATGAAGTAAAACAGTTTTACTTCAGCGGCAGGAAAATCAATGAGAATACCATGAATGAGATGTGTGATCTTCTGTCCGACAATACGTTTATCACGAACTCGGTCGTGAGTGCTGAATGGATCGCGATACATCAACCGAATGTAAAACAGTATCACTATAGATTTGTGTATCAAGGCAAATTGGGCATTACGAAAAAGTTATTTAATCTTGGTCATGTGTCGGGAGTCTCCCACGGCGATGATATTTTTTATTTGTTCAGGTGAATAACCCATTTTGTGTGACGTATTGAAGATATTGAACTAATTGAGTTTCATTTTTCCTATTCTAGATCAAGGATGCTACCACATGTTAGCGATGCAAGCGATGAATGTCGCGTGCGAAATATTTTTGTACGATTGTGGACTAATTTTGCGAAGTATGATGATCCAACTCCGAATGAGGATGATCCTTTGTTGCCGTGCAAGTGGGCTAAAGTAATGACTGTTAACAAAACAAATAGTCAGTTTGATCTCGATTCCCTGGAAATAAACTGTAAACCGACAATGGTTCGAAATCCTTGCGGTCGACGGCTTGAACTCTGGAGGAACATTCTTCAGAAATATAGGAGAGACTTTCTGTGAAAACTTACCCCTATGTCAATAATTACTGGAGCTGAAACAAAAGCTATTGGAAGACTGATACACACTTTGTCCCAAAGTAAACCGAAATAGATAAAAACAGCACAAAAAATATTTGGTTAATTTATTCATTTTATTTATTCGAAATAATTTCCTTGAATTCAATCAAGAATGCGTGTCAAGTTTCAAAGGCAAATTTTCTTCCATGATATATTTTATTTGAGACTAGCTGACCCGGCAAACTTCGTCCCGTCCAAAATTTGTTTTTTTTGTTCTCAATATCTTCAAACATTCACGTTTTCTTACTAAGCGCAAGTTCATGAATCTAATCGCAAAACTGTTCATTGATTGATCTTCTAATCGACCCCGTAGAATTTACCTTTTACCGTAAAATTCCTAGTAATTCTACCAAAACTCATCACTATAACATCAGATTATTTTCAGACACAATTCTCGTTCAAGATTTTTCAACCACTTGCAAATAACATGTTTCTCCGTTACATGGAATAAATGTTTGATACAGAAAACATGATAGAACAAAGACAGACCCCTCCCCTCTTCTCCCCTTAGAGAGAGGGGAGGAATGTCTATTTACCATAGAAACGTTTCGTGCCCCCTAAAATCTTCACATGTCAGATTTGGCTCCATTTGCTTGATTAGTTTTCGATGTATACAGAAATTTGTTTTTCATTTGTATGGCAGCCCCCCCCCCCCCTTAGAGAGGGGGAGGGGTCTCAAACCACAATAGAATCATTTATTGCACCCTAAAACCTCCATATACCTAATTTGGTTTCGTTTGCTTGAATAATTCTCGAGTAATGCAGAAATTTGTGTTTCATTTGTATGGCAGCCGCCCCTTAGAGAGGGGGGTGGAGTGTCTAACCACCATAGAAACATTTATTGCACCCAAAAACCTCCACATGTCAAATTTTGTTTCATTTGCTCGATTAGTTCTAGAGTAATGTAGAAATTTGTGTTTCATTTGTATGGCAGCCCCCCTCTTAGAGAGGGGGAGGGGTCTCAAACCACCATAGAATCATTTGTTGCACCCTAATAAACATGCCAAATTTGGTTTCGTTTGCTTGATTAATTCTCGAGTAATGCAGAAATTCCGAGTCCATAAGAATCAGACAGACGGACAGACAGACAGACAGACAGAAATATATATATATATATATATATATATAGATTTTTGTTGTTATCGGCCCTTTTTTGTGTGCAGGGTTCACGATCTGATGCCCGATCTTTTTTTTTATTCTTTATTTTTGAGACTTTCAGCCTCCTGGGCTGGTTCGTCTCAGTTGCCTGATCTTTCGTTATGTAGTTATGTCTCAGACTTATTTGTTGATCGGGATCTTAACTGTTCGGCTGGTTATTTCCCATTCATAGTGGAGTTCTCTAGTCTTTCCATGACAAACCGAGAATAAAAACAAAACACTTGGTTAAACATAATGTTAAAATTTATTGCTATTATTGTAAAACATTTCAAGCATTTACATTCACTTGTTGTATATCATGTTCGTACTATTTGTGCACTATTGCACATTTAATTCTACTCAGACTTCTCCTTATCACAAGAAACCTTTCCTGTACTGGTTTAACAATCTCCTCCAAAGTTTTATCCTCTCTGGATATGGATTCAGTATCATTTTTGTGTTAGTGTCGATCTGCAAACAATCCAGCTTGAAATCATCGGACGCATCAATTTTTGCCACTGGGAGCCAGTTGTAACCAATGGCTTCGTCGAGGGTTGGTTCGCCGTATTTGGCAAAATTAGTCCAGAGTTTAGCAAATGTATTCCTCACTTGGCACTCTGTGCTGCTTTCCGGAAGCTTTGGTAGATATGGTGGGCTAAAAGAATGCGCATTTTTAAAGGATTCTACATATCAAGCAATTATACTACCTAAAGATGTAGAACACATCATCTCCATGACAAGCTCCTTTTGCTTGGCTTTGGTTGAATAACTTCTTTGTGATGCTAAACTGACCATGGTACGTAAACCTGTAGTGATAATGCCTTATATTCGGCTGATATTTGGCCATCCACTCCGCATTGATAACGGAGTTTGTTATAAAATAATTGTCCGCCATAACATCACTTAATTCGTCAGCAGTGCTGCGATCTACTTCTTTATCATCGAAATAAAACTTTCTTATCTCCTTCCCAAGTTCAACTCGGTTCAGGCTGGTGGATGTGCCCAAAAGCTGGGGCACGAATCTCTCTGGCTCACTGTTAATCACGTCGTATCGGTTCTTCATCAGGAACAGCGTGAGAATTCCTTCGCCACTGTTGCACCCATCAATTATCGGCATGTCCAAGTTATTTGACGATTTTATTATTGCCTCTGGCGTTTCGGTGATGATACTATCGTCGGATGCACTTTCCTCAATAACTGGCATGAAAGCAAATTTCACGCCTGCACGCTTCTCTTCGGTTGTCAATACTTTATGCTGATGTTTTATTAATGCGCTGGCGGGTGCTTCCATCAGAGTTTCTGAAAATATTTTTATGGCGTTATAGTCGCATCAGTAGCAATAACTGAGTGACCAGGTTCAACATTTACTTAATGCTTCTTTGTCGCAGTTCCCCTTGTATCCAAGAATTTTTGCTAGTTCTCGAGCTTTTTCGTTGCCGTTTGCTTGGAAAAAAGTTTCGGTGCAGGGAATTCCACTCTGGCAAATTACTCGGTTGAAGTATTTTCTGTCAAGTAAATGAAATGGAAAAAAAATTATTGGCAAAGTTTACAATTTTTCATCAGTTATTCCATCACATCAACATTTTATATGCATTATATTCATCATAAAAAGCTAATAGTATGAATTTGATTTTTTTTGGATCTTAAAACTCATCATTATGCTGAAATTTGGCGAAAATATGTAAATATTAATGGCCTTTCGGTGGAATAGAGGACAATCAAAATCCTTAGACAAGTGGATAAATTTGCCCACTAACGAATAATGTGATGAAATTCCTATATAACCGGATCAATGACCGAAATTCCCTGCCTTGGTTTTTCATGCGAATTTGTTAATACACAAGTCGATGTTGGCCTCTCTCATGATGGGATGGTTTTTTCTTAGCCAATTTGATGGAAACATGTAATCAGTCACCGTGAGAGCTGATATGATACCCGTTTGTCTATTATTGTTACGCTATCGTTTAAGAATTCTAATCGTTTTTAAAAAAAGAGGAGGAATATTTTATGGAGCTCCATGGCTCTAGAACATTCGCTTCCTACGTAGAAGCAAATGGAATTAGATTCTCCAATGCCTGTAATGATAGTGATACCGTCTGGTCACAGTTGAAAATCAGGAAACCTCTCACAGTTACGATTATTACCAAACCATTGTGATTCTTTGAGGTATAAATAAATAAAAACACGAGAAATTTATTTCTTTAATATATTTTTTGAGCGATCCATGCGGTGAAAATACTTCAGAAATGATGGCTTCTGTCTTTTTACGAGCACAGGAGATTTTTTGGCAGTTTCAGAGACATCAAATATCAAGTGCAAGAGAACCTCGCAAAAAAAACATCGACTTTGCCAGTGAAACAAAAACTCAAAATTAAATGAGTTGAAATGTCTCGTGAAAGATCCAACTGCTACTCTTTATATGCTCACAAAACTTTGGTCTTCAATGAAAAAGGTTCTACTAAAAACATAATACACAGAAAATAAATCTGATTATGCAACAAAATTGAATTTCTCATGAACATCAGGACAGAGACTAGATTGTGAAAAATCAGGACGCCCCAACTAGATCATAAAATCAGGACAGATTGCAACGATGTAAGGAGGTCCTTGGGGTTTGACTCATAGTTTGGGTACCAATTAAATTCTTCTTACTGAACAAATCACAAGTCGAGTTATCCATTTGCTATATCCAAATGTTTGTTTGACCAATGAGGAAGTTTTGCTTAACCACGATGTCCAGAGCCTATCAAGCTTTCATAGCATTTCCAGAACTGGTCTATTAATTCTTATAATTGCCATGATTGCATAAATATTGTTTTGGAACTGAATCTTTTTTAGTCTAGCAACTTCAGTTGATGAAACATATTGATATGATAAGCGCACAAATGTAAGAAAATTCCGGTCTCAGTCCTACACCCAAACTAGCGTTGACAGAAAACATTCCATCTTCTGTAGAAAAAAATCCTTTTTCATGTGCACACCTTTTCATCTCGGATTGAACGTTAGCTTGGGATTGTATAGAAAAAATCCTAGCGATGTTAACATGGATCGAACCAAGGCCGGTTGGAATGCAAGGCTATTTCACACGACCACGTAGCGACTACGTAGCCACTAGTGCTGCTGCATAAACGAGTGATAATATTACAACTCATTATAAAATTATGTTGGAAAGAGTTTTCTAAGAGCAAAATGGAGGGCATAAACGTGGTAAGGTGTGCGAAAAGCTTTAACGTGTGGTTATTTGTAATGTGTCTCTTGTTTCGCTTGCTCATATTGCTCAATATAATAGCATGTATATAACGGGTATTTCAATAGGGACGCTACAAAAGTAGATAGATAGAGACAGCGAACGATGTCATATTTTTTTCCCGCTCTCTTGACATTTCTCTTCAGTAAGGTTTGCCATTTCATAATGGAAAGATATACGATCCAACAACTAGTCGAGATTATTAAAATCAAGAAGGAAAGAGTTCCAACTCCTACCAGCATGGATCACTGAAGACAAAATTACAAGAATCAGAAGACCAAGGTGTGTCATATAAGGAAGCTAAATCTATTTTTGAAACAATTAATGGTCCTTCCTTTACAAACAAACTGAAACAAAGACTGAATACTATCCAAAACACGGGATGCATCCGATGCATGTGCAATTGCACTTAAGCGAATTCAGTTCTAACTATCAACGCAGTCCCAACCTTGTCCGGTAATCCACAGGAATTGGAATGCAATATTTCTTCGACAGACTCAGATGTTGAATCAGATTCCCAAATGGAGACCCGAAAACACGAAAATTAATTCCAAATTGTCAATCTCAGAAGAGTCTAAATCCTCGGATGATGAAAACTCTCGGGGAAAAAAAAATTCTAGGCAAAATAATCAAAAAACCACAAATAAATCTCATCCCAAATGAGCACTTTTAACCAACCGGTCATCCCAAACAAACCTACCCTAGTTGTTAACAAATCCATTCCAACGTTTCTTATAACGTCCCCAGGTTGAAACCTAGACCTCCGAAGGGTGTAAACCCACCCACTCCTAATGCCATCATCCTTATTTCACATATATTTCCTATTACAGCCCACTTACCTCTTTTCTGAACTTCAAAATTCACTCCTCAAACCAATCATTGCACACCATCGTCCCGTGACCCAACATCGCAAACATGCCATTCAATGGAATTTGCGTGGGCTACGAAGTTTAATGGACGATCAGATTTAGATAGATCTTTTAAAGGCAAATTTAAATGGTATTTCCGCGAAGGATTATTCTCATACTTCTTAGAGATTATTCTCATACTTCTTGGAGAGGGATCTTATGCGATAGAAGAGGTAAAACGATTCTGGAAATCGTTCAAAAGCTAAATCTCATCATACTTAACGACCATCATCACACCAGAATAGACCTCCGCTTCGGATCAACATCTGCCATTGACCTCATTTCCTCCTGGGACCTCGCTCCTAGGTTGAGCTGGTTTGTTGACAACGAACCCAGAGGAAGTGATCACTTCCCTATCCACATTCGTACTCTGGCAAGGAATCCTATTGCGTAGAAGATGGAAATACCAATCGGCTGACTGGAAAGGTTTCTAATCCACAATTAGTAGCTTACGTCCAGTACAACTCCGGTAGCAACTCTGTGGATGAATTCTCTCAAGCCATTCTATTGGCCGCAGAGAAAAACATCCACCGAACAAATGAAAATCCTTTATCTATCAAATCAAGCTATCAAAAAAAGAAGGAAACTACTCCGTCTTCTTAGACGCCTTTCTGATGGTAGTGAAGAAAAAGGCTCGCCTTAACCAACTTTCAACCAGCTAGAGCTACAGCCAGGAAGGTGATAGCGAAAACTAAACGTAACAGTTGGATTGAATTCCTCGATGACATCAAATCTAGTGCGACTACTAGTGACTACAAGTTATAAGCATAAGGATAAGGCGTTAATCTGGCGTTATCTTCTCACTGCTATTCTATGGAGATCAACGGTACTTTCTCAAAAGATTCCATTATAGCTGAGCACTTGACAGACCACTTCGCCAACACTTCAGCCACCTCCAACTACACCAATACCTCAAGGCTGTTGAAGCGGAGGTCGAACTCAGAGTTTTTTCCTCTGACACAGGTTAAAACCATCACTACAACAAAACGTTCTCTATGGACGAGTTGTTATGGTCCCTTAAAAGGTCCAAAGTAAATCAGCCGTACCAGATGCCATCGAAAACCTGATGATTAAAACTTGCGAAAATCTCGCTTCTGCTGATTTTCACCGAATGCTGGTCAAACCGATATTTTGGGATATTCCAATCCCAAAAGAGCAAAAAAGAGAAAACGTGTTACGAATAACTTTCGCTCCATCACGCTCCTCAGTTGCTTTGGGAAGCTATTCGAAAGAGTGGAAGATACTTCGTAGACTTTCAACATCCCTGGAAGAATGCCATCTTTTAGATACCCCAGGCAACATGCTTCCCGTCGGAGAAAAGGCACCGACACTTACTTCTGCCAGCTAGATTAGTTAATCCACGAAACCATTTAGAAGGGTCATCACAGTGAACTTGCTTTGCTTGATTTATTTAAAGCATATGAAACTACATGGAGACATAATATATTTGACCAACTCCACCAATGGAGATTCAAAGGCTGCCTTATTCGCTGCTTCCATCTCAACAGAATCTTCCAAGTTTCCTTCAGAGGAGCCATATTGGATAGCAGATCGCATGAAAATTGAGTACCACAGGGCTCCGTTCTATCAGTGTCCCTTTTCCTGATAGCATTTCAATCCGTATTCGAGTTTATTCCTCAAAACATTGAAATATTGACCTATGCAGATGATATAATACTACTACTACTACTGGATAATACTACTGATGGCCCGAAGCCTTTTCCCAGAACTGGTACGCAGAAGACTTCAGGAAGGAATTTCCGTTGTTGACAGCTGGGCAAATTATATAGGGTTCAAGATTTCAGCAGAGAAATTCAACATCCTTCACTGCTGTGAGTCCGAAGATCATAGGAAAAAGCTGCGAACCTGTCTGATCAATGGTAGGCCCATTAAGCGGGTCCACTCAGCCAGTATTCTTGGAGTACTAGTGGACATTTTGTCCTTACATTTTAAGGACACATAATTAAATATAAAGCCGACACCAAGAGCCGCCTTCATTTAGTGGGGACAATACTCTCTCTTCTCTGATTCCCATAGCTTTCTGCTCGTACTCCAAAGCGGTGAAAGTAAACACCCATGGATTCAGAACATTGAGGTGGGAATGATTAGGATTATTTTCTGCTGGATCCTAGGTCACTGTAGAATCCAAGGCAATAAACCGTCTGCTGATCGTCTTGCCAAGGAGGGGTGAAACGCTGAACTATGGTCCATTATCTTCCTGTCCCAAAACATTATCCGATGGGTTGACAACACCCTCGAATTATGCAATTGGAACAATTCTCGTCACCTATTATTGGGTAAGATCAAGAACACTACTCATCCATGGATGGATAGTGTTCAGCATTCTACCCAAGTATGCCCAAAACGACTTCGTATTGGGTATACCACTTTGACAAACAGTTTTCTCCACACAGTTGACCCTCCGCGTTGCAGATCCTGCAAAGTAAGCACATTATCATTGATTGTCCTGTACTTGACGAGACTTTAATTTCAGGATGGAAATATCATCAGGACAGCACTGGCTGGAGTTGACACCGAGAAGTTAAAAACTATCAATTCTTGAATGAAACAGGTCTATTTGAATAAACATAAAATTGTATTAAGATCGGCATCAACTTAACAATTTCTTCTCTTTTCTTTTCGTTTTAGCAAAAGCGGGTTTTTATGCCCATTTTAGACAAGTAGCTCTTCTAGCAAACTAAAATTGTTTTTTTTCCCTGCCCTAGTTTGATATGTTTGCGTTTTCACCTCCGAAATAACAGAGCCATTATCTTCAAACAACATTTCCCTAACGACCACACGCTGGGCCTTATTTAAGATTTGCGAACATTTTCGATTCCAGATTAAATTGACGAACACTGGAAGTATACCTATTTTCTCATACATTTATTCTATGCTTTTCTGTGCACCTGCACCATCAAAACGAGTACATAATGTAGCGGCAAGGCACAACTCGAATTTGTCAATACTATTGTGATGCTTAGCTACTCGTGAAACTTGTTCCCGATCCCTCTCCTTATTTTCCTTAACCTTATTTTCCATAAACCAAACTTCACAGTCCTTTCCCTACATTAGCTGTTATTTGTGAAATGGCTCTCCATGACGGAGCGAATAACCCTGATGGTGGATATGTGACGAGTGACTAGTTCTTCTGGATTGAGCCGTGAGCGAGTCAATCGACATCCTCATTTGATTAGTTTGTCGAAATTTGCCTCCTCCATTGTAGTAAGTGGAAGTGGTGTACTAAGCAGAACCATCCGTTGATCCTCGCAGTCAAACGTGCCAACCGGAAGAGGTCGTGGGCAGATCGCGGGGATAACCGCCAAGGAATCATCCAGTGCCCACAAGAGAAAGCAGCTTCCTTCAAGACGTATCCCGGTCCGACGGGAGCGGTCGGTGTAGGTAATCCTGAACCTGATTGTGACCTGAATCAGCGTCCTCACCGAGCGTGCGAGGAGTGTTTAGGTGCAATCAGTTCCCCTGTATTTGACGGATGAACGTTGTGCCACCGTGATATTCTCTCTTTTCGTTGCAGACACGCCCCTCCCTCATAGCTCAACCGACAACGCGAGCTGCTTTCAGAAAAGAGAGATCGAACAACAAAAGAAATCTGCACATGCTTTCGCAGGTCATCAATTTGTTAATTAAATTAATTAGAAATATAATAACAAATGAACTGAATTCAAGACGCTTTACAATAGCCAAAAAAATTCAGTTACGAATTCGTGACATAACTAAGTGAAAAAAAGAAACGAGGGTATAAAATTGTGGTTTTGCCCAAAAACATGCATGCCACATGTACAAATCGACGCGAATTGTTTTCTCTAAATGCCTATACGGTTCAAGTGCTTAAAAATAAAGATTTCAACGGACGATTTCGTGGCTCGGTTCATGCTTCATTCATAGAATCCCGTTAAACAGTTGGCTCATATTCGTCATATTCGTTTCTACTAAAAAAAAAATCTAAAATGATATCCGTAGTGATAAACATGTGAATTGAGTGAAATAATTTCGTAGTCTGTCGTCAACAATTCGGTCGTATCTTGGGACCCTGTATAAATATTTTTAAATCCTAAGAATGGTATCAAAATTCATGGATTCACTCACTAGTCATTTGACTCGACCGATATGCATTTTTCTAATTCAATGTACTTTTGTGAGATTATTGGAATCTACAATATATATATATATATATATATATATATATATATATATTTATTCTGAGTGGCAAGCTCTAGAATGTGTGTGACCACAATGCAAGTCAGAAGAAATATCTTTGACGAAAAATGCCCGACCGTCTTGAAAGAACAAGATGAACAAGAAACACTAGACAACATGTTACTGCTACAGGTACTTCATTCAGTATGAACATCATTACTCATTTTGAAATAATATTTATGAATAGCTATATCAGACGAATAAAATAAAGGAGTGCGCTCGATGGATTTTAAGTATAGCGTATGATGTCGTGAGCTGTACCAACAAATCATGATCGACATGTAAGCGAAGGTAGAGAGTGAACGACTGCGATTCCTACGATCTAATCAACATAAGTGGCTTGATGAAGAATACATTCACTTGAAAAACGCTATCGTGAGCAACGCCGTAACAGCGTCAGAGTCAATTGCTATCCGTACGGATTGCAATTTTGCATTCTGAAATCCGTTCGACTCAAGTCCAATCAAGTTATGTAAATGTGTCAACCTTGCGATGCAATTCGACATAGACTACATTGAGCTCTGTGTTCCATTTCTGTGGAGCAAATATGCAAAATGGATATTAGGGTGGAAAAAAACGCTTTTAAAACAAAAATTTCAAGCTAAAATTAGCTCTGTATCAGCTCCATTGAAGTTGCCTGGCGTATCTTTGGTTTCCCAATTCATGAACATGATCCAGCAGCTATAAATTTAGCCGTTCATCTTGAAAATGAAAAGGGCGTATTTTCCATCAACGAGACAGAATTTGAACCCCAATGTTCAAGAATTATTTTTTTTCCCAACTTCCCAACCAATTTTGCGGGAAATCGAGTATTGGCCGAAGCCTACACTTTTTCTTGCAATTACAAACATACTGTGAACTGAAGGTCACTTCAGTAAGCTAATATACGGCATTAATAAATGCATTAATTTTACATTTCGGGACTAACAAGCACAGTGTAATGAAAGCTTCTAAGTATAAACCTGAATTGATCCACCTATGGTGAGATGTGACCTTTCTTCTTTCATGTAGTTTTAATCTATTACCAAACGAATCAAACGAATGCTATTGCTTTCATTTAGATTGTTGTCCGTGGAAAAATGTTAATGCTCAACAAGTATTTGTTTCCGATTATCCATTTCCCGAAAAATCGAACATTTTTTTCAAAATATGCAAAGTACAAATACGCTGCGAAAAATTATTGGCTAGAGGGTTGGGAGGTTATTATCCTGTTGAATAGAATCATCATTTAGGTTTTCTTCATCGATGAGATCACTCACCCAATCCGGCGAGAGAATATTCACCCAGCAATCTCATTAGAACCATTCTTCCACGCACTGATTTCCTCCAACTCCTCCACACACGAAATTCAACAGACTGCCATCACCTAAGGTTATCACGGACAGAAATGCAATTTTTCAATAATATTTGCTGAGTTAATTGATACTAACAAATATTCACAATTGAAATTTCTGAAAAAAATGAAAAAACCTTCCGTCTTCCAAAGTAAACAAACTAGAATGCGCTGCGAAGGTCAAATGTATTGGTATTGATTCAGCAGAACAGAAATGTCCGTTATGGTTAACGTTCGATTTTTTGAACACTCAATTTCCCCGGCTGTTATGTATGTTCTTCTATCGCAGTTATACTGTAGAAAAGTTCACGTATTTTTGTACTTTATCGGTTTTTTTTATTGAAATTGAAAACACCTTCCAAACATACTTGCTTTAAATCAAATTTACTGCCCAATAAAGTTATGCAAAATTGAACGAAATTGATGGTAAGTGGTAGTTAATAAATTCAACTTCCTTTTGGTGCAAAAACATTATCATTTGGTTGCTTACCAAAGGCATTAAAAATGATCAAAGTCCGATTCTTCGAACGCTTGACACAAAATGGGTTAATGAAATACATTAAACATATAAACATCCATTCAAATCGTTTCATTCGTTCTTCTTTATCGATCACATTCGATTAATTTCATAGATCGTATATATATATAAATGTTTTGTTCGTTTGTGTACGCGTCAAAAACTCGAAAAGCACGGAACCGATTGAGCTCAAAGTTGTACACAATATACAATTCACTTCAAGGAATATTGTTACAGCATAGAAAATTGAAAAAATTGTAAGGGGTTGTATCTAGGACACGACCGCATTTTCGACGTATAACTACGCAATAATATTATGCAATTCACCTGTTTACCACTTTGAATATTATTTTATATTTTTTTCATTTGAAATTCAAACAATTTCAAACTGGTAGGCCTGGCCTGGTTAACTGATAGAGGATAATATGCTATGCTACTATTATAATATGATATTTATGATTTATGTATAAGATATATAACATATTCATATATTACATTCACGATTAAACAGCGCTGCCAACCCGCACCAGAATTTCTCATTCTCACTCAGATATCGATCACAAACTATAAGCAGTTATGCCCCATATTCCGCTTGAGGTGGAATCGAACCCCACAATATGCAACAGTAAGACTTTCCTGCGGGGATTTGAAAGCATACTTCCATGAAATATACGTTGTATCTAAATGAACGCAGTGTATATCTATATTCCAAAATTCTGGACACCAAAATATGTGAACGGAAGAATTGTCAAACGAACATTGCACTTTACATTTCCCTCTGAATTTATTGCACATCTCATGTTTTACGTAGTTCTCGAACCGTGAAAGTTTATTCACTTCTAGTATCTGAAATGACGATTTTCCCAGGCTTCGCAGTTTAAAAATACGTTTTAGGGAAACATATTCCGGTCTGCATGATGACAAGCGAGTACAAAAGTACTCAACACCAAAAAATACCATCGACTTGCATGTATTTAGAGATGTCGGTTAATCGTTCGATTAATTCAAATAATCGAATATCTGAAGTTATAATCGATTAATTTTGTATCGAATAATTTGAAATCAAAATATGAATACATCGAATAATTGTCACTGTAATCGCGAATAACGAATGAAGGAATCTTTTCATCGACAACCCGATAGACCACGCGGCCAGAATGACAACGTGATACGGGATTATTTCAAGAAATAAATATTCGTTCGATTAATCGAATTTTGAAAGACAATTATTCGAATGAATCGAATATTGAAAAATGCCCCAACGATTAATCGATAATCGAATAAATGAAAAATTTAGACATCACTACATGTATTTGGGGGTCTCCGTAGCCACATTGGTTGCGCGTTCGCTTAATAAGCGATCGATCGTGAGTTCAAAACTCAGGGCCCTCATTGACCATCTTTGTGTTGTTACAGAATAACTACGTCCACGCAACAATCATCAGCGATGGAGATCGATCCACGGTCGAAATAAGATCGATTCATCCATACAACTGCTCTGCTCTGCAAGACACATCGGGCTGCTGTTCTATAAATAACTCAACAATGATCAATCAACTGTCTCCGCTGTCCGGTCTAACTGGATAATGAAAGAACAGAACGAAAACTCGTAAATGTGTACCATATGCAATGGTATAGAAGGGAATACTCTAACGCCGAAAACATGGCAACTGTGTAATGTGCTAATTATAGATATGATAAACATGTGACATGTACACGATTGAAATTCGGCTCTGTTACAGCTAAAATGCTAATGAGCCTAAAATAAACAAAAGGGATAAAAAAATACATGTATTTGCAAAGCGGATTCCCCCAGGCACATTAATTTAGAAGTTCGTGTTAGGGAAACACAGCTCGGTGGGAACAAAAAGACATAGTTCTACGTCAAAAAAAGGAGAAAAATGATTTTCCATTTGGCCATAGCGCGTTTCTGAAATTGAGCTTCTAATGAAAATCGACTATTCCGTATTAAATATGTGTTCTATGCGATAGAAACATCTTTTTCCAAGTGTTTGACAAAATCGTGAACTGATATTGTGTTTCGAATTGATTTAAAATTTATCGATTTCCCTCATCTATCTCTATATATCGGGTTGAGGAAAAAGAAATGTCGTATTTCTGATCGAAATTTGACGCTTCATTTAACATACTTGAAATTATCCAATTTAAGTCAAATATGCGCCGTTTTGTTCCCAAACTTGTTGCCATTTAGAAGGCAACTTCATTTTCTCCCCCTTATAAACCCCTCCCCCCCTCCTTTATTGCCAAAAACTCAGACAGCCAGTTTTCGCAAGCCTCTTTTGAGGCCAACTTAGTGTCACCAAGAGCGTTTTGCATGGACCGGAAGAGATGATAATCACTTGGAGCCAGATCCGGACTATACGGTGGGTGCAATAGGACATCCCATCCGAGCTCCCGTAGCTTCTGGCGGGTCATCAAAGATGTGTGAGGCCGAGCGTTGTCCTGGTGGAAAACAACACCATTCCTATTGATCATTTCTGGCCGCTTCTGGTCAATCGCCTGCTTCAAACGGTCAAGCTGCTCACAATAGAGAACCGAGTTGAGGGTCTGGCCATAGTTGAGCAGCTTATAGTGGATGATTCCCTTCCAATAACACCAAACACACAGCAAAACCTTCCTGGCCGTCAATCCGGGCTTGGCGATGGTTAGGGCCGGATCACCGCGCTTCGACCACGACTTTTTTCGCTTTAGGTTGTCGTACGTGATCCACTTTTCATCACCAGTCACCATCTTCTTCAAAAAATGGGTCGAGTTCGTTCCGTTTCAGCAGTGCATCGCAGGCGTTGATTTGGTATAAAAGATATTTTTGCGTCAAATCGTGTGGCACCCATACATCCAGCTTTTTTTTTTGAATACAATCATCTGCAAATGGTTCCAAATAGTTTTATGGTCTATACCCAGTTCCTGGCCAATCGAGCGAGTCACATGCCGGTCTATTTGGATGATTTCAACGATTTTATCGGTTTACACGACGATTGGCCTACCAGTACGGGGTGTATCTTGGACACCCACTACACCAGAACGAAATCGAGCAAACCAACGCTGTGTTTTGCGAATCGTTACAGTATCAGGTCCATAAACTACACGAATTTTTTCGGCCACCTTCGTTGCAGTTTTACCTCGCAGGTAGTAAAAACGTAAAATATGGCGAATTTCTTGCTTGGTGGACTCCATATTTGACGCGCTATAACTTGGGACTGAAAAGGACAATCACAACACTGTCAAAACGACAATTATAGCACAGTTTTTTTGTTTGTCGTCTTTAAATAGCCGTATAGTATGACCCGATGCGATAAGTACAACACAAGATATGTTTAAGAGTATCCATATATTAACAATATACGACATTTCTATTTCCCTAACCCAATATATAAAAATGTTCTGTTCGTTCCGAAAAGTTCCTACCCGATTGAGCTCAAACTATGATACAATATACAAAACAACCAAACACATCTAGGATTGGTGCTCCAACATGAAAGATTGAAAAAATCAACTCAACCATACAATCACAATGTGCCACAGCAAAGCGTGACAGGGTACAGTTAGTACATTATAAATAAAGAATGGTTTTAAATGAATGGAATGCACTTGATGTATACATATATCATTTCAAAATCTTTCTAGCCGTCTCAGTTCAGCTCTGCTCTGTTTGAACTTGTGCGCATACATTTTCTATTGATGTACTTGTACCCATCCAATGTGTGGAAAACGATATGCAATCGGTGGTTCCATTACAGCAGTTATGGACAGTGTTTATTCATATGTATGGAATTTCCACGCGAGATCAGTGTGGATTAGTAGGAGTAAATAGATTCGCGTGCTTGACGTGACAATATATCAATCGTAAAAGGGCAAATATAGCTTATTTTTTAAACAGTAGTAGATAAATAGTTATCGGATCCAGCTGTTTTCATTGAATGAAATGTAATTGTGGTGGAATGAGGTGGAATTGGAAAGATTCCGAACACACCTCCGTAGACAAAAAGTAAAAACATTACATTACAAAAACTTTCATTATGTAGTTTAGTTCATACCTTGAGTTGGGGGACAGATAATGTAGATACGTCGAAATACTGCCAGCGCTTTCTCCAAACACCGTAACGTTATCAGGATCACCGCAGAATTGAGAAATATTCTCTCTGATCCACCTGAAAACCAGCAGCTGAAAAGAGTAATTTATATGACTCTACACATGTTCGGAGTTTCTTATCAGCCATTACTTGGTCTTTGAGTCCTGCATTTCCGACGATGCCAGCACTCGGGAAACTGAGAAATCCTAAAGGTCCAAGTCGATAGTTCATGGTAACAACTATTACACCTTCCTGAACCAGATGAATGGGATTGTAAAATATACTGCTCCCAGATCCAGCTAGAAATCCTCCCCCGTGGATGAATACCATAACAGGATACTTCGGCTGATCAGTGTCAACAAAATAGGGAGTAAATATATTGATATATAATCCCATTTCCGAGCCCACTACTTGGTGTGTGAACAAATCTTCTTGCACACAGTCACTTTGCTCCAGAATACAATCCATGAGGGGCTTATCAAATTTCTCGAGTGGAATGGGAGGCTTGAAGCGCAGTTCTCCAACCGGAGGTTTCGCGTAGGGTATACCCTTGAAATAGTGGTAACGGGTTCCATTTGGCAATACTGCAGTTATTCCTCGGAGTTTCCCTTGGCGGACCAAAACCACAGGTCGTTCTGCTGGAGGCCACAGCTGAAGCAATTTCCCTCTGACATAATAAACAGCGGCAGCAAACGCAAATTTCACGACCGTCAACACAAACTCAATCATGATCGACGTAACGCGATGATGAGTAAAAACCAGTCGTTTCGAAACTTTTCACTCCCGTACACGGCGATCGGTGGGACTTGAGCGGTTCTCAAACGCGAACTAAAGTTCGCCTAACTATGGTTGATGGTTAATTTGTATTGCTTTCTCCGCACCAGTTTCACAGTCACGTTGAAACTGACCTTCGTTCAATGATGTATAACGACTAATTTGCGCTACTTTCTCCCTCTCTATCGACTGGACGGAATTCTCTTCACATTTCCTCAATGAATGCGGAAGAAAACGAAAAAAGTTTGCGGCTGAGCAAAGTGCTTATCTATCGCGTGTTTCAACACCACTTTATACGTAACACTACAAAACCCGTTGGAGAATGTCGATGCGCTGCAAGTTCGACCAGTTTCCCGCGAAACCGCTCGCAGACAACTGTTGATGGCTCTCATTCGCAATGTGCGCCACAGTATTTAGTCTTTCCCCTCGCCAATACTAGCCAACCAGGTAAATATTTTGCTACGTAACAGCGGGGAGCGTGTAAGAGAAAGATCGATACAGGTGCTCGAAGGCAGGTATTCTGAGAAAGCCGCGCACAGTGAACTAACGATGATTCGTCTTTTACGATATATCGAAGATCCGTGTGCTAGTCGTATTAGCATCACGTTCATCCATAAATGGAAATAAGATGACGGCTATAATTACCTCGATTATGATAGGGAGGCGATCTGGCGTAGTGGTAACATCCATGCCTCTCACGCTGAAGGTCACGAGTTCAATTCTCACTCCCGACATTCTTCCACCAAAAATGGAAGTACAAGTGACGAACCAGCCAAATGAGTTGAAAGTCACTATAATACAGATAAAAAAAAAAAAAAAACCTCGATTATGATTATGGTTTTTGACACGTTGTTGCTAATTATTGACAGAGTAGCTCCTTTATAGCTTTGATTAATCGTTTGTGACAGAGTTTAGCTATTATTAAGCTGAAATTAGAGAGTCATTTGGTATATTGAGTTGTATTTACATGTTCTTGAAATGGCCCAAGAAATTTTACAACGGTAGCGACATAGCCACCATACTCTACATTCCCATTTTTTTAATTTTCTTCTACAGTTTGAAATATTCAGAGATTCAACAACGATTTTTCATCGTTCTGATTTTCATATTCGATTTTATTTCATTTATCGATTCTATTGAAACTTGGTACATCTGATAGAAGCTACCCAGAATAAAAAATTTTCATTGTCCTCCTTCGGAGGTATTTGACCAATTAGATTTACGGCTGATTTTTAAAAAGGGGGTATTCAAAATCATTGACCTTTCTTCCAAGAAATTGTACTCAAAATCCAGATGTCTGATTAAAATATGATGGTTGACAAAGTTTTTGGAAAATTAGGAATTATTTAGGAAAAGTAAGATTTTAAATGCACTGTTAAAAAATCTTACTCAGAAACTATTATTGAAAAATTTAATATTAAAGATTCTTATATCTCAAGATATATCGATAATTTTCACAAATTTCAAAATTCATATCTGCATTTTGGTGAGTTCACCTCGGCACTTCTGTCCATCAAACATTGTTAAATTAGAAGGGGTTTCCAGTAAAAATATACATAAAAAAATTTCGAAGAAGAGTGTTTTGCGATACAAAAGTTTTCAATATTGAATTCAATTTTTGAGTAAGATTTTTTTAAAATGCATTTAAAATGTTGTTTTTCCAAAATAGTTCACTAATTTTCCGAAAACTTTGTCAAACATCATATTTTAATCTGGATCTGGTATCTGGATTTTGAGATATGGTTTTTAAAAAAATAGTCCAATGATTTTGAATATGCCCTTTTAAAAAAATTGTCGTAAAATCAGTTAAATTGGCAATATGGTAATGAATTTGTGTTGTGTATGTATTTTTAGTTAGATTACATCAAATGTACTAAATAAAAACGGAGGAGGTCGAACTGACCGATTTGTCATTTAATTGTGTTTGTCACGTCATAAATCTGCTCCGTTTTTTGGTTGAGCCGACCCCAAGGATGTTTATCCCATTTGTTTATTTTATCAGACTTATTTTCAGCAATTCAGCTGTAACAGAGCTGAATTTATCACCCAGTAGCCATTTTAGGCGTAAGAGTATTCCTATGTTATCGATACACATGTCGCCTTTTTCGGCGTAAGAATATTCTTATTCTTCGAATGTTCACCAGTTGGACCATACACAGCGGAACTAGTGACATGGGACTTCCATTGTTGTGTTATTAATAGTACCAATTACCGATGCAGCAGATTGTATGTGAAGTGAGAGGCTGAGGTCGCCATCACATGATGAATTGTAGCGTGGACGTAGTTGCTAGAATAACTCACAAAGATGGTTAATTGAAGGCCCTGAGTTATGAGCTCATGATCGTTCGCTTAGTAGCGGACACGCAACCAACTAGGTTACGAAGACCCGCTACCCTCAGGTTAATTTCTGCTTCGGAGGTAGCTCAAGCATACAAATATAAACGTCCTGAAACGATTTGGAGAATCTCCGATCATCGACAGGATACCCAGAGGAAGTAAAAAATAAAAAAAACAGACCTTAAACCCTTTTATTAGTTTTTCTTTTCAAAAAGAATCGGAAAATTTCTCAGATTAAGTGTTGCTGACTTTTCTGTCCCTACTACTGTACTATTGACAAGCTGTCATTCTATAAATTCGACAAAACAGTACTACAACGACAATGGTGTAACTATGGTTCCCAAGAAGTGGTATCCGGCCTATACGTCGAAGTTGAGGTCGATTGAGTAATACTAGTCGGCGTCGAAGAGCAAATTGAAGAAGCATTAGCGATCGTGGGTTGTTGTTATCTTGCAGATTTTTTATCTGTTGCAAGATCATGAATCCATTGGTGATTGATAACTTCGAAAATCTACTCCAACTGACTCCTCAGCCAAGTTTTATGTCTTTATACCATGTACACCAGGCATCTCCAACCAAGATGCGTTCGGTCGTTGGTTACACACGATTATCCTTAAGGTCTCGACGAGTGCATGGTTCAAGCGATTGAATGTAGATCGCCAATCACTACAACCTAAACGCGCATCTTCATCGCATTGGGCTCGCAGCAAACAATCTTTATGATTGAGGCGAAGGCTGCTTCGACATCGAGCATGTTGTCTGGTCGTGTATCCGGTTCCATGCTGCTCGCTCTCAGCTCTCTAGAGCACAGAGAGCACAAGGCAGACAATTGGATATCGCCGTCCGGAATATCTTGGGTAGCCGTGATCCTGCCTCGTTAGGCTGACGCCATATGAGCCTTAATAAAAATATATATTTTTGATAAAAAATAGATAGCGATATAGTGTATTCGACAAAGTTATAGATCTCATTAAAATGTGTTTTTTGTCGAAGACGTCAACTTTCTATCTGTAATAGTTTTAGGAATATAAATCATTTTTGTATGAAGACTCCTGAAAAAATAATGTTTTGCTCGTAACGTTTTTGGGAGTAAATTATCACGTTTGACATGTTTCTAAATAGAGAAAAGTTAGCAGAGCATGTAAATTGCGATAATTTATACATAAAAATGTTACGAATTAAACATGAATGATATTTTTTCAAAGAAAAAAAAGGAAAAATTGTTGTTCGAAAATTTTTTACCATGTAAATGTGCCCAGCTTCCGATGTATGGGTGACTTGTTGTAAATTTAAAGGGCTATTTATATCAATGTTATCAGAATTTTAAAAGCATATGTTTTCGAGAAAAATTAATTTTAATTTTCAAAATATTTTACTTCCAATAAATTTTTTTCCAAAAATGTGTTTGATATTTTTTAATGAAAACCTAAGTAATTTCCTACATCTTATTCTCTGACCAACTTTTTGTAGATCTTATAGTTTTTAAATCAAGGTTTTTCGAAAAAAGTTGATAAAACTCAAAATTTAGAAAAAAAAACTACAAGAAAATCTATCAAGCCTACAAAATTTCAGTCAAAGGATGGAATGTAGAAAATTATTTTGGTTTTCATTAAAAATTATCAAAGAATTTTTAGGAAAAAAAATATTTTGAAAAATAAAATTCATTTTTCTCGAAAACATATGCTTTTAAAATTCTTAAAAAATAGTTATAAATAGCTCTTAAAATTTCCAACACATTTTCCATAATCGGACAATGGGTCCATGCAAAAATTTTATCGAACAACAACTAGTTCATGTTTTTTTTTGAAAAAAAATCTATTAATGTTCAATTCGTTACATTTTTATGTATAAACTAGCTGACCCGGCAAGCTTCGTCCCGCGTCCCCACTATGAGCAAGTTCATGGGTCCCATGGCAGAACTGTTCATTGATTGATCTTCTAATCGACCCCGTTGAATTTACCTTTTACTATAAAATTTCTAGTTTTTCTAACAAAACTCATCATTATAATATCAGATTATTTTCAGACACAATTCTCGTTCAAAATTTTTCAACCACTTGCAAATAACATGTTTCTTCGTTACATGAAATAAATGTTTTATACAGAAAATATGATGATAGAATAAAGACAGCCCTAAATCGGACAATTCTTTCCTCGAGGTCTGCTCTTATCAACAAATCCGGCGATCCTTGTTTTTTGGTATAGATAGAAGAAGATATAGGAGTGCGTTTCATCACATTAAAATCCATTTCCAGTTTAGAACAAAGATCAATTTCGCTAGCGCAAACATCAAATGAACTAACAGCACTTGTCACTATGTAATTGTAGAACATATGGGAATTTAATTTTCCGAATTTTCCCTTTTTCCTTTAGAGTCTTCCGAAAATTTTCAATTGTCATGGTTGGTTGGAATATTTTTGGTTGAAATATGTGTAATATTTTTATGGGACCCCCTCTCCATTCCAGAGGAGGGAGGGGTGTCATACCATCATAGAAACATTTCTCATACCCTAAAGCCCTCACATCCCGAATTGTGCTTGATTGATTCTCGAGTTATGCAGAAGTTTGTGTTTCGTTTGTATGGCAGCCCCCCCTTAGAGAGGGGGTGGAGAGTCTAACTACCATTGAAACATTTATTGCACCCCTGCAACATGCAACATTTTGTTTCATTTGCTTGATTTATGCTCGAGTAATGCAGAACTTTGTGTTTAATTTGTATGGCAGCCCCCTAAAAGATGGGGGAGGAGTATCTAACCACTGTAAAAACATTTATTGCACCCTAAAACCTCCACACGCCAAATTTGGTTCCATTTGCTTGATTAACTCTCGAGTAATGCAGAAATTTGTGTTTCATTTATATGGCAGCCCCCCCTTAGAGAGGGGGGTGGAGAGTCTAACCACCATAGAAACATTTATTGCACCCTGAAACTTTACCATGCAAAATTTAGTTTCATTTGCTTGAGTAATTCTCGAGTAATGCAGAAATTTGCGTTTCATTTGTATGGCAGCCCCCCCTAAGAGAGGGGGGAGGGGTCTCAAACTGTCACGAAAACCTTCCCCGGCCCCAAAATTCCCTTCATACCAGTTTTTATGTTGATCGGTTCAGTAGTTTCCGAGTCCATAAGAATCAGACAGACAGACACAAATCCATTTATATATATATATATATATATATATATATATATATATATATATATATATATATATATATATATATATATATATATATATATATATATATATATATATATATATATATATATATATATATATAGAAGATTATCGCATTTTAAAGGCTCTGCTAACTTTTCTCTATTTAGAAACATGTCAAGAACATGTCAAACGTGAGAATTTACGCACAAAAATGTTACGAGCAAAACATTATTTTTTTCAGGAGCCTTCATACAAAATTACATATATTCCAAAAACTATAAAATATAGGAAGTTGATCTCTTCAACAACAGTTTATACTTTAACATGAACTAAAACTTTGTCGAATACACTATATCGCTATCTTGACTTTAAACAAAATTAGGATAAGTTGTATTTTTATCAAAGAAAACATGAGAAAGTTTTTGTTCGAAAAACTTTTTCCCTGTAAAAGTGCCCATCTTCCGATGTATGGATGACTTGTTGTTCATATATATTGGGTTGATGATGATGATGGTCCCGCCTCCTTCCCCTACAGAGGTTTGAGCAAGACGAGTTATCTAAAAGATAATTTATTTTTTTTCAACATTGAAATCAGTTTAGCAAACATGAAAAACGAACTGATTTTATTTACAGATATAAGTTCAAAAAATTGCAATGTCCAAAAAAGCCAATACTCAGTCATGTCCGCCACAGAGCCGATACGGTCCCGTCGAGGCCCTTGCAGGCAAGTGGTCCACCAGAGCACAAGTCCAACCGCCAGCCTTGTTTTAGATTGACTGTGAATACCCTCATTCAGAGAAATCGAGAAAATTTCCTTTACGAAAAATTCCTAGACCGGCACTTAAAAAAAACTTTCAATTTAATATCCTTTATATATGTGTCTCGCGCGACGCTCAAACTTTTGTAGGCCCTTGCAGCCAAGTGGTCCACCAGAGCACAAGTCCAAACGCCAGCCTTGTTTTAGATTGACTGTGAATACCCTCATTCAGAGAAATCGAGAAAATTTCCTTTACGAAAAATTCCTAGACCGGCACTTAAAAAAACTTTCAATTTAATATCCTTTATATATGTGTCTCGCGCGACGCTCAAACTTTTGTAGGCCCTTGCAGCCAAGTGGTCCACCAGAGCACAAGTCCAAACGCCAGCCTTGTTTTAGATTGACTGTGAATACCCTCATTCAGAGAAATCGAGAAAATTTCCTTTACGAAAAATTCCTAGACCGGCACTTAAAAAAAACTTTCAATTTAATATCCTTTATATATGTGTCTCGCGCGACGCTCAAACTTTTGTAGGCCCTTGCAGCCAAGTGGTCCACCAGAGCACAAGTCCAAACGCCAGCCTTGTTTTAGATTGACTGTGAATACCCTCATTCAGAGAAATCGAGAAAATTTCCTTTACGAAAAATTCCTAGACCGGCACTTAAAAAAACTTTCAATTTAATATCCTTTATATATGTGTCTCTCGCGCGACGCTCAAACTTTTGTAGACTACTTTTATTTTTTTTAAAACTAATACAACTATAAGAACGACAAAATAAAAATAAAAATAGTCCATCATCACCAAGATCATGACAGACATAATAGAGATCAATAAAAATTTAAAAAAAGATGATTTAAAAAAAATTAAATAATCTACATAATATAATCCGTTCAAAAAAAAAACTTCGTCAGATTCATTGAAAATATTGAAAACAAACTGCAAAAAATTGTCCACATTAAATTATCCGATCGTATAAAACTTCGTCAGTAAAGATCTTCGTCATAAAAATAAACAAAAACTCGTTCAGCTGTTAAGAGCACAGCTTTTACATGTGAAATACAGTGCCTCTTAAATTCTGTAAGTGTTAGGTTAGAAATTAGGTGTTCTTATTTCATTCGCGTTTCTAGTGTTATAACTATGAAAGTCACTTCTTCTTTCAACTCGATCACACAAATATCGAGGCAGCAAACCGTTAATTACTTTAAAAATGAACACCATAGTTAAATAAACAATTCTTTGCTTCACGGATAACCATTGCAGAGCGTCCAACATTAAAGATGAGGAAGTGAATCTGTTACATTTTAGTATCAACCGCATTATTTTGTTTTGCAAGCGCTGTAATCTCGATATTTGTAATGACACACGCTAAAAATAAAATGGAAGAGCAAAAGTCTAAATGAGGAGAGATGATTGATTTGTATAGCTGTATCTTGCTGCAAATAGTTAAATCGTTTTTCAATCGACATAAGATTCCATACTTCTTGGCAATTTTCTTGATGACATTGTCAATGTGAGTGTTGAACTTGAGTTTGTCATCAATAATCACGCCAAGATGTTTAATGTCCCGAACTCGATCAATAGTCTCATTATCAATAACGATGGAGACGTTTTCATTTAAACGATTTCGCGAGATTACCATATATTTAGTTTTACTTATGATCAATTTCATTTGCTTATACTTCAACCATCTACTTAAAGAATGTAAATCTCCATTCAAATGTAAAACGACCTGATCTAAATCATTAGCTGCAATGAATAACACAGTATCATCTGTAAAAAGATTGATATCACAAAATCGTAAAACTCTTCGCATGTCTTTGATATACATAATAAATAAAAGGGCCCCTAATACACTTCCCTGAGGTACTCCAAGATTATTCCCTAGGGGATTCAAAATTGTATCATTAAAAATAGTCCGTTGAGTTCTGTCATTTAAATAGCTTTCGAACCATTTATATGCAGTACTCGTAAATCCAAAGCGCTTAATCGTGTTCAACAACAAGGGCCTAGAAATTGTTTCGAAAGCGCGTTTTAGATCCAAAAAAACAGCAATGATATTCTCTTTGCCCTCTAGTTTCTCTTTCCATTTTGCTAATACCAAGTTCAATGCGGTTTCACAGGAATGACCTTCCCGATATCCCGATTGTTCTGGTATTAGCAAAGCATTGCAATTTAAATATTCCAGCAGCTGGCCTTTAACGACTACTTCAATATTTTCTCTAGCGTGTGCAACATATTGATGGGACGAAACTCTTCGGCTTTGGTTGGGGAAAAAGAAATGTCGTATATTGTCAATATATGGCAACACTTAAACATATCTTGTGTTGTACTTATCGCATCGGGTCATTCTATACGGCTATTTAAAGACGATCTGTGCTACAAGTGTCGTTTTGACAGTGTTGTGATTGTCCGTTTCAGTCTCAAGTTATAGTGCGTCAAAGATGGAGTCTACCAAGCAAGAAATTCGCCATATTTTACGTTTTTACTACCTGTGAGGTAAAACTATGGTCAACTACGGCCAGACCCTCAACTCGGTTCTCTACTGTGAGCAGCTTGACCGTTTGAAGCAGGCGATTGACCAGAAGCGGCCAGAAATGATCAATAGGAATGGTGTTGTTTTTCACCAGGACAACTGTCGGCCTCACAGATCTTTGATGACCCGCCAGAAGCTACGGGAGCTCGGATGGGATGTCCTATTGCACCTACCGTATAGTCCGGGCCTGGCTCCAAGTGATTATCATCTCTTCCGGTCCATGCAAAACGCTCTTGGTGATACTAAGTTGGCATCAAAAGAGGCTTGCGAAAACTGGCTGTCTGTGTTTTCTGCAAATAAGGAGGAGGGGTTTTAAAGGGGGGGTGGTGTTTATAATGAAGTTGCCTTCTAAATGGCAACAAGTTTGCGAACAAAACAGCGCATATTTGACTTAAATTGGATAATTTTAAGCATGTTAAATAAAGCGTCAAATTTCGATCAGAAATACGACATTTCATTTTCCCCAACCCTATATATTTTTGGGAAATAAAAAATACGTTTTGAGAAAAATGAATTTTTATTTTTAAATAACTTTTTTTGTCAGCGAAATTTTTTTTCAAACATTTTTTGGTAATATTTTGCGAAAATTTAAACAATTTCCTACTTTTCATCGTTTGACATGAATTTTGTAGGTACATAATTTTAAAGTTTTAGAAAAATTAGGCTTTAGGCAAAAAGTAGTCTAATTGTTTTTCCACAACGTTTCACTACTATCTGAGATGGTGCTGCCAACTTCTAAGACGAGTCGGCATGAAATTCGTCATCTGCTAATTACTGTTCCGGGATGTGCCTTGTCTTCGATGTTATAATATTCACATTTGAGGCGTTGGAACCATTCGCAAACGACGCTTTTTTGGGGCACATATCTCCATTTTATCACATTTTATCAAATCGACACCAAGAAAAGTAATGTTAGTGAATTGTTACAAACTTCACATTAAGTCTTTCCTGATGCGACCTTTTCAACTAAGCGTTACCATTTGTACATTTGATTCAAAAAATTCCTCTTAAATATCTCTAGCATGGGATTTTCATTGGAGACCTCAAATTTAATTGTGAAAAATACCACACCACAATCATTGAAAATATACAGCAAAAAAATTTTGCCATTACAAAAACGCGTTTATTCCATGACATGTCAATAATTTATTCGGCCGACCGGTATCAGATCAAGGGGCAGATTTTTCTTCGGGACAAATAAATAACCAAGGGCTATACATTTCTTCGAAAAGAACGTTCATAGCTGAATACAAATTCGCTATTAGCGAAGCATTACATACTTCACGTTATGACAAAAGGAGTAAGCTCATTATCTTCAATCGTCATATATTCCATACAACTTTTCCATTCACGCGTATCAGTATTCTAGAAGTCACTCCTACATCAAACAATACTTGCATGTCCTCCACCATTAATGGTTCGTGCCCTATTGATCGGTGTAATTATAGATTATGTGCATCGCTTATCGAAAAAGGACAATTGACACTGGAAACAAATTTTACAGTCACTGCCAGTGTATAAAACATGAAAACATAAATGACATAGAAGGATTCCAGATACCACGGATGAAGATTTGATTATGAACAAGTTTTGATCCTGTCAACATGTGCCTTCCGTGGGATAATGTATGCAGTGACACGTGACTTTCGGGTTTCTTATATCAGCAGCAGAAATAAAAGGTATTTACACTCGATTATCTCGAAGCTCGTCTATCGCTTACAGATAAAACACATGTAGGGCTGACTTGCTTCGTGTGTCAATCATGCATCAACAAATTGAATGTGATACAATGTGGTTTTTTCTGGAGCGAGAATTATTAGCACTTATCACGTAAGACGGCTGCTAAAGCACCTCATCAAAACACACACACACAAAGTGCAGCCGCCTCGTTCGCCGTGAGGACTTCCCCCTCTGAAATAAAGAATCGCAGGGCTAACATACCAGTATTGATACAGGAGGGAGAATTTGTATGAAGTTACATTTTACGATCCCCATCAAGCCCGCAATAGACTGTGTTTATCTGTGGCAGATAATCGTTTTAGATTTTAACAAAACATTTGAACTGCCTATTAGCAGGAGGCTATAAATATCACGAAAAGGGTGCGGTGGCACGACGGTGTCAGTTGTGGGCGTTCGATCTGATTGCGGGTTTGAAGTTACATTCGAGCCCCCTCCGCGTGTTAAAAGTATACCAATACTTATATATTTATGATTTGCAGCTATTTTTCGTAAGGATCTAATATTTTTATTTTTTATCGCATTTTGAGGCGCTGTTCGTAAATATAACAGCTATCTATGAGGACTCAGGTTACATTCCACCCGCGTTCGAAAAGAGGGAGGGATGATACCTCTGACGTTGCCGCTTAACATATTTTCTATTTAAAAGAGGTGAAGGGAAGATTAAGCTAGTCGATAAAAAGCACATATATTTCCCAAGATGTCATGAGCGTTACCATATTTTTCATTCACCCCTACTTATTATTGCATAGTAAATCAAAATAGCCTATAAGCATTGTAATTTTAACATGCTGATATTGCAGGTGGTAATTGAATTGTGGAACATTGGCGGGGAACTCAAGAACTCAAGTTATGTTATCATAATATTCCACAAGTAACAAATCATGGCGCAGCAAACTGATCTAAAAAAATTGCTTCGCTGATCGCAAAATTGTTATTCTTTTTTAAATTTAGTCCAGAAAATATTTTATTGATAATTACCGCAATTTCAAATAGTTGATGGTGTTGAATAATGCAATGGAAATAATTGAATGGATATGTGAAAGTTTCGTACACTTCAAATGTTGTTCCAGACACAGCAGAGTAAATTGACGTTTGTTTTATAGATACCAGGGTGGTTTGAAAGTGATTTCGATTGTTTTGTTTTTTTTTTCATAAATAGCATCAAGTTGCTTCAGAAATACGAATTTGCCGTTTATATGCAAAATAAATGATGAAAGTGTCTAATGTTTGACCTTGACGCAAATTCATACATATGCATATCACCTTTTGCATTTTAAGTTATCTGTGTAGCATAATATCTCACAACATCTCGATTGAGTCTGCGGCGCTTTGAAAAACTGAGTGCCTGAATTGAATCGCGAAAAGGAGCGACGACAAGTTCACCTCTTACAAATCGAGTATGGTTAAAAAAATTTACTAACCGTTCCGTCGTTTAAATTTTAGTTTTAAAATATCTTGAATTTACATTTTTACTTGAATAGACAGTACAATAAAAAGTGATATTTGTTCTTGATATAAATATGGAGAATTTACAGAAAGCTACCCCATGTAGGTATAAATACAATACTTTATGGACGCATTTTTGCTGCCTTTTTTCTTCGATATTGGCCATCCTTTAATCTTGTGAACATTTTCTGTGTTGGCTTAAAAATCTTTGCTGCTGAATTCATAAGTAGAACATAAGTATCACTTGAAATGTTTTATCTACTATATAGGGTGCTTTTCTCAAGCTGTTAATAGCCCCGTCGAACGAGAAAAAATACTGATGCTCAATCACGATCTACGCAGCCGCTTTTTTGTTAAAAAAAATGAAGAGCATCAAAACAGAAGAAGAGATGAAGACGATGGCACAATTATTTTTATCATTCAAAATATTTTTTTCTCTTCAATTCAGTTATGATAAATTTAGAGTATACTAGCTGACCCGGCAAACTTCGTCCCGCCCAAAATTTTTTTTTCATCAATACCTTCAAACATTCACGTTTTTCCTTACTATGAGCAAGCTCGTGGGTCCAATCGCAGAACTGTTCATTGATTGATCTTCTAATCGACACCTTGAATTTACCTTTTACTATAAAATTGCTAGTACTTCAAACAAAACTCATCATTATAATATCAGATTATTTTCAGACACAATTCTCGTTCAAGATTTTTCAACCACTTGCAAATAACATGTTTCTTCGTTACATGGAATAAATGTTTGATACAGGAAATATGATAGAATGAAGACAGCCCTAAATCGGATAATTACTTCCTCGAGTTCTGCTCTTATCAACACATTCGGCGATACTTTTTAGTGGTATAGATAGAAGAAGATATTGGAGTGCGTCTCATCACATTGAAATCCATTTCCAGTTTCGAATAAAGATCAATTTCGCTAGCGCAAACATCAAATGGACTAACAGCACTTATCACTATGTAATTGTAAAACATATGGGAATTTATTTTTCCGAATTTTCCCTTTTGACGTAGGATTACGTCTTTCGGGAACATATTGGGGTTCAAATTGAAAATCGAGAATCGAGCACATCGCGAAAATTGTCCAATTTCAAACGCTTATTGCTGAAATTTTTGCGTCAATCGACTTCGGCACTCCATAACAATTTTTCATATTGAATAAAATAATATATATCATTAAATTAACTATCAAACAATTGAAAAATCTCAACCCCTATCCTAACGGAAATACCCACTTCTGATTGGTCGAAATTGACGACATTTGCGGCGGGTCCCTAACAGAGACATCAAAACCAAGCTGCCTAGAGGAAATACATGAAAGTAGGGGGAGCTTTTGCTCCCGCCGAGATGTGTTCCCAAACAGAGACATCAAAACCAAGCTGCTGATGGAAATCGGCATTGCAAATGCATGAAAGTCGGGGGCATTTTTATTTTTTTTTTTATTAATTCGTTTATTTTTACAGGCTCAGTTACTTAAGTTTAAAGGAGCCGAATTCTTAAATATAATTTTAAAACTATATATATATATATATATATATATATATATATATATATATATATATATATATATATATATATAACAATTTTCAATTTTCTTACATCTATGGTTAGTAAGGTGGAAAACCGATTACTCGCGGTGTACTCGAGTTTAGGAGGGTGACATATTTTTAGGAGAAGGATGGGATATAAGGAAATTGTAACAATGTTGATGAGCACTCATTTCATAAATCTATTCGTATATCTATAGTGTATTTACATTTCAACTTATTCTACTATTTATAGCAAGGGGACGAATTATCCGCAAAGGAAGGAAAGGAGGGTATAAGGATGTACGGACAATCACACACGAAGATCTATAGCTTTAAGGAAAACATATATATGGGAAATGTAATCAAGGTCTAACCGAGCCAACACATCTCTCACCGGCACATTGGGCTGTCTTCCTCGGGCCTGAAGGGAGTTTTCTAAATTCGATCTGGCGACCAGATACACCTCGCACGACCAAACAATGAGCTCGATGTCGTGATAACCTTGGCCACAAACGCAGAGATTGCTGCTGGCAAGATTGAAACGAAAGAGTAGTGCATCTAACGAACAGTGATTGGACATGAGTCGGGAGAAGGTGCGAATAAAGTCACGACTCAAGTCTAGACTTTTGAACCACGGTTTGAGGCTAACCTTTTCGTTTATTTGTACAGGCTCAGTTACATAGGTTTAAAGAAGCCAAACTCTCAACTATACTTTTACTATTAACATGTTTTCTTAATTCTACGGTTAATGAAATAGGAAACCGATTACTCGCGGTCGACTCGAGTTTAGAAGGGTGACACATTTTCTTTAGGAAAAGGATGGGATGTAAGGAGATTGTAACCATGTTCACACTCACACTCACACTCACTTTCACATTCATACTCACACATCACACTGAATTCTTAAACTATCCTCACATCTAATATGTATTAACAATTTAACTTATTCTAATGTTAGGGAACCGATAGCTCGCGAAGGACGAAAAGGAGGAGAAAATGGGGGGGAAAGGATGTAAGAACAATCACACTCGAAGATCGATATCTTTAAGGAAAACATATATTTGGGACATGTAATCAAGGTCTAACCGAGCCAACACATCTCTCACCGGCACATTGGGCTGCCTTCCTCGAGCCCGAAGGGAGTTTTCTAAATTCGATCTGGCGACAAAATATAGCTCGCACGACCAAACAACGTGTTCGATGTCGTGGTAACCATGGCCAAAAACGCAGAGATTGCTGTCGGCAAACTTGAAACGAAAAAGCAGCGCATCTAAAGAACAGTGATTGGACATGAGTCGGGAGAAGGTCCGAATAAAGTCCCGACTCAAGTCCAGACTTTTGAACCATGGTTTGAGGCTAACCTTAAGGATAATCGAGTGGAACCACCGGCCCAATTCATCTTCGTTCCACTTGCGTTGCCAGTTAGCGATATTGAAGGCGATTTGACGCTGATAAATATCGCCTTCAATTGCACCTACCTTTGCTAATGAGTCAGCCCTCTCATTACCCGGAATGGAGCAATGTGAAGGGACCCAGATAAAGGTAATGACATAACAGCGTCTGGATAAAGCACTCAAAATTTCTCGTATTCTCTCAAGGAAGTACGGCGAGTGCTTTTCCGGCCTCACTGAACGGATAGCTTCGACAGAGCTAAGACTATCCGTTACAATGTAATAGTGTTCAACAGGTCGTGAGGCGACGCTGTCCAGCGCCCAATGAATTGCTGCCAATTCAGCAATATACACTGAGCAAGGATTCTGAAGACTGTGTGAGGTGCTAAAAAATTCGTTGAACACTCCAAATCCTGTGGACTCGTTTATAGTGGACCCATCAGTAAAGTACATATTATCACAATTGATACCCCCATACTTTTCATCGAAGATCGTTGGAGCGATCCTCGATCGTTGGTAATCTGAATATCCATGGATATCTTGCTTCATGGACAGATCAAAATGCACAGAGGAATTGATGTAGTCAGGGAAACAAACACGGTTGGGAATATACGAAGAAGGATCAACCTGCATGGAGATGAATTCATGATATGAACTCATGAATCCGGAGTGGAAATTTAGCTCGATCAGCTGCTCAAAATTTCCGATCACCAATGGGTTCATGACCTTACACCGGATGAAGAACCGAAGAGATAATAATTTGAAGCGATCTTTTAGTGGGAGTAGGCCTGCCAAAACCTCGAGACTCATGGTATGCGTTGAGGGCATACATCCCAACGCTATACGGAGACAAAGATACTGAATTCGCTCGAGTTTAATGAGGTGTGTTTTGGCAGCTGATTGAAAACAGAAACTGCCATACTCCATCACTGAGAGAATAGTTGTTCGATACAACATTATAAGATCTTCTGGGTGGGCTCCCCACCAGGTGCCGGTAATTGTACGGAGAAAGTTTATTCTTTGTTGGCATTTTTTACTCAGATACCTAATATGGGCCCCCCAAGTACATTTGGAGTCGAACCAGACCCCAAGATACTTGAATGACATAGCATGAGTGATCGGTTTACCCAAAAGTTGAAGCTTTGGTTTTGCTGGTCTATGTTTCCTAAAAAAAACCACCATCTCTGTTTTCTCCGTGGAGAATTCGATCCCTAGCCCAATGGCCCAGGTTGAAAAATTGTTCAAAGTATCTTGTAAGGGTCCTTGCAGGTCGGATTCGTTTGATCCTACGACAGACACCACTCCATCATCTGCAAGTTGTCTTAGGCTGCAATTTTGTGTAAGGCAATTGTCGATGTCGCTTACATAGAAGTTGTACAAAAGGGGGCTTAAACATGAGCCCTGGGGGAGGCCCATGTAAGAGACCCGACTTACTGCCGAATCTCCGTGAGAAAAGTTCAAATGTTTCTCACAAAGCAAGTTATATAACATATTATTCAATAGAGGCGGCAGACCCCGAGAGTGTAATTTGTCCGACAAAACCTCTATTGAAACAGAATCGAAGGCCCCCTTTATGTCCAAGAATACTGAAGCCATTTGAATTTCTGAAGAAAGCAACGCAAGACAATCATTCGTCCCCTTGCCCCTGCGGAACCCATATTGTGTATCTGAGAGTAAGCCATTCGTTTCAACCCAACGATCAAGGCGAAACAAGATCATTTTCTCCAACAATTTCCGTATACAAGACAGCATTGCTATTGGGCGGTACGAATTGAAGTCGGACGCGGGTTTTCCGGGTTTTTGAATAGCTATAACTCGTACTTGTCTCCAATCATCTGGAACAATATTATTCTCCAGAAACCGATTGAATAAATTCAACAAGCGATGTTTCGCCACATCAGGGAGGTTTTTCAGCAAGTTGAACTTAATTCTATCCGATCCCGGAGCAGAATTGTTACATGAAAGCAGAGCAAGAGAGAATTCTACCATCGAAAACTCGGAATCAAGATCGCACCTATCTTGTGGTATATCTCGAACAATTTTTTGCACAGGAGCGGAATCAGGACAAACCTTCCGTGCAAAATTAAAAATCCATCGATGTGAATATTCTTCGCTTTCATTCGTTGAAGAGCGATTTCTCATGTTTCGAGCCACTTTCCATAATTTTTTCATTGACGTTTCTCGTGACAAACCTCCCACGAAATTTCGCCAATAAGCACGTTTTTTCCCTTTGATTAAGTTTTTAAATTGATCTTCAAGGGCTAAATACGTTTGAAAATTTTCGGGGGTTCCACGTTTCCGAAAAGCTTTAAATGCATTCGATTTTTCTACATAAAGTTTGGAACATTGGCTATCCCACCATAGATTGGGAGGCCTTCGGGAAATGGTGGAACCTGGGATGGGTTTCGTTTGAGCGCGAACCGCGCTGTCATAGATCAAACGAGAAAGGAAGTTCTACTCCTCCAATGGAGGTAAACCATCTCTGGAATTGATGGCTAGAGCAATCGCGTCCGCATATTTTTTCCAGTCAATGTGTCTTGTGAGGTCATATGCCATGTTTATAGATTCAGAAGAATTCGACCCAATGGTGATGGAAATTTTGATTGGCAAGTGATCACTACCGTTGGGGTCCTGGATTACATTCCACTTGCAATCTAACGATAGTGAATTCGAGCAAAGCGAGAGGTCAAGAGCACTTGGGTTAGCAGGAGGTTTAGGTACACGTGTTGTTTCCCCAGTGTTCAAAACGGTCATATTGAAGCTGTTACAAAGGTCATATATCAACGATGAACGATTGTCGTCGTACTGTTCCCCCCAGGCAGTTCCGTGAGAGTTGAAGTCTCCCAAGATCAATCGTGGCTCAGGAAGGAGTGAGCACATGTCATCAAGTTGTTTGCGGCTAACCGCAGCTCTCGGAGGCCAATACAAGCTGACAATACAGAGGTCTTTGCCTCTGATGTTTGCATGACAAGCAACAGCTTCGATCCCTCCAATAGGTGGAAGGTCAATTCTAAAAAATGAGTGGCACTTATTGATCCCCAAAAGCACCCCTCCGTATCTATCATCA